>NW_009207264.1:0-41066 GCF_000690835.1 Fulmarus glacialis | reverse complement strand
GAAAGAGTGAAGTGATGGCTCACACTGATTAAGTCTGATCCACACCAGAATTTCAGAAGAATATGAGGCTCTGAAAGAGGGGAAAAAAAAAATCCTACATGGTACATATTCCCATTGATTAAGAACAGACCTTTTTTTAATCTGCTGTGTCTGCAGCTATTACCTTGTGAGCCTATCTCTTGTTTACACTTAGTCAAAAAATAGACCAAAAAATACTCTTAGTGCCATTAAATTTACTGGGAGTAATTCACTGGTCTTAAATCCAAGGAAACCAGAAATACCCTTACAGAGCAAGGTTTGTCCCAGCACACACTAAACCAATGGGATTAATCCTGGGGAGCTGACTAGGCCTTTGATTCTCACCCTTAATAAATAAGGGGCAAATTTCCTTCCCATGCAGTAAGGCCAGGTCCTATTCCTGACCCAAGAGATCTGGTGCATCTTCTGTGCAGGGGTGATTTCAAACAGCCAGCTTAATCGAGACACAAGGTCCGATTCCTGGTGTGAGGTGCCTTTTTCCTCTGAGTTTAGGAAGCTACGGTAGATTTGACCCTACGAAACAGAGATCAGCACGTTGCTGGGGCTGCCTGACCCTCACACCAGGCACGGCCGCAGCGGTGAGAACCCCCTGCACGGGAGCAGCCCAGGTCCCACGCGCCATTTAACCCGCGGCGATGTGCACGGGGCGACGGTTCCTCCCAACCGCCAAGTGTCTGCCGCGTCTCCTCTTCGGGGAGCGAGATGACAAGCCCCCGGAGAGAAGCAGAAGGTAAAAGAGGCAGCTGTGTTTGGAGCCTTGCGGATCCCCGGTGCCAGCGCTGTATGGCCCCGAGCAGCACCTGCTCTCTCTCTGCTTGGCATCAGCACCCTTGTCCCTGTCCCATCCCGATTCTGCTCGAGGTGCGAGCCTTACCAACGACGTCTGACTTTGTGGTCTCTTGTTCCTCTGTCCAAGTGAGGTTGCTACTGTTGCTCGCGGCTCAGTTGTCTGTAAAGTCTGCCGTTGCACTGTCTTCTTCTCCTGTGCATGTGTTCGTTTTGCTTTTGTCTGGTTGTGGGGGTGTTTTCTCCTTGTTTAATTGTCTGAGATGTGCTAGTGTTGACTTGTTTGTTGTTCTCTTGCCTCTGATCCAGTCTTCACACAAAAAAAACCCAAACCGCAGAGTGAAACAACAACAACAAAACCCAAACCCAGCAACAACCCCAATCAAAAAGGGTTCAGTTGGTGACTTTGGCATCAGGGAGCTGACACAACAAGGTCAGGGCTAGGCAAGACACTGGTCAGAACCTGTGGAAGAGAAAACACGGGGTTGCAAAGCTTCCAGCTGTGTCTGTGATGGCAGCTCTGTAGGGACGAAGGAGTGGGAACTGTGCACCGTGTCTCGGCACTCCTCCGCCAGCTGCTTTGGGGGAGGCTTCTGCAGAACGAGATGGTGGGGGGAATTCTGTGCCGCCTCAGGAGGGGCTATTTTTAGAGCAGAGGCAGAGCTTAAAACTGTATGTGGCAATTCCCCAGAGCTGGGATTGGCGCTGGAAACACTCTCCCGCATTTTTGGGGTGAGGAGCCCAGGTTTGGCTGCCTGCACACCCAATGGGTGCGTGCTGGTGGTTGGGATCTGTTGCAAAGGAGAGGTGTGGGAAGGCAGGTGGAGAAAAGCAGAGGCTTGTGAAATCCATTGTATCAACAAGCAGCTCCCTTTTAAGTTCAAGCAGCCACTTACCAGCACTGCGGAATAAACCCCTCGCCCCTCAGTGAGATCCCTGAAGGCAGCGTAAAGCTAAACCCATTCTATGCCAACCTTCCTTCCGTTCTTCCCACCTTCTTTCTTCTCAAGAGAGCCACACATTAAAGAGCAGGCCTGTCAAGCTGGTTGTCTCCTCCGCTTTGCGTCCTATCTGGCATCTGTCGTTCCACCGCATTCGGTGGCTCGTAACGGGTTGGGCGAGGGGAAGGGAGGAGTGACAGGAGGCCAAATTCACCGTAGGTGTAGGAAGTGCAGTGCCAGAGCTGCACGTTGCTTCAGCCATGAGAGGAAATGAAGAGCCCAAAGCCACCCCACGTGGGATGTCAGGTGTAGCCCAGAGCAGAGCCAGGCACTCTGCATGCCCTCTTTGGCCTGCTGCTCCGACACAAGGAGAAGGACCCTTCCCCTTTGAGGAACAGTTTGGGAAGGTGTCTCCTGTAATACCAGCCATCCGTCCTCCTCTTACTGCTCAGCTGGTCCTTGAGCCAGCCGGGGACACATCAGCTGGCCCATCCTGGCTGAAGTATCTGGCAGCACCTGTCGATAAACAGTGAAAGACCAGAAGAGAGCCCCGAATGCACGTCCCAGGCGTCCACAGCACGGGGGGGCGGTTTTAGTTGCTCTCACTGCTACTCTCTACCTCATTTTCCAGTTGCACTCAGCTGGGAGAAGAGAATCCCTGATAAAAAGGGATACTAAAAAGAGCCACTAAGATGATAAAGGGACTGGAGCATCCCTCCTGTGAGGAAAGGCTGAGAGAGCTGGGACCATTCAGCCTAGAGAAGAGAAGGCTCAGGGGGATCAATGTATATAAATACCTGAAGTAACGGTGCAAAGAGGACGGAGCCAGGCTCTTTTCAGTGGTGCCCAGTGACAGGGCCAGAGGCAATGGGCACAAACTGAAACACAGGAGGTTCTCCTTGAACATCAAGAAACACTTCTTTACTGTGAGGGTGACCAAGCACTAGGACAGGTTGCCAGAGAAGTTACGGAGTCTCCATCCTTGGAAATAGTCGAAAGCCAACTGGACATGGTCTTGGGCAGCCTGCTCTAGGTGGCCATGCTTGAGCAAGGGGAGTTGGACCAGATGAACTCCAGAGGCCCCTTCCAACCTCAACCATTCTGTGAAAAAAAAACGCCATGCAAATGGTGTCAGGTGAGCTGAAGCCCACTGGCTTTCCAAAAGACCAAGAGCTGATGCTTCAAGACCGCAGCAGGCAGTGCAACCACAAACATCAACAGCCTTTGCTTACCTTGGATAAGGTCTGGGTGAGCCCAGGCAGGAGAAAGCCCTGGGGGAGGCAGCGAGGGAAGTCCTGATCCAAGGTCATTCCCCAGCTCGGGAGAAAGCACATGGTGAAGGAAACACTTCACGTGTACTGGCTCCCCTGGGAAAGGGAGGGCAACGTTCACCCCTCACCTTCCCTCCTGTGAAGGCTGGAGGCTTGCAGGCGATGCATGACACAGGGAGCCTCCGTCAAATCTCACTTGGAGATAGCTTCACAGCAGCCGTTTAACGTTCAGCGTGGCATTGATGAAGAGTGTGCGTGGGGGTGAACATGGAGGTCATGAAGGCCTCTTCTGCATTCAGGGGGCTTTGAAGGTAGAAATAGCCAACAGAAGCTCCCAGAGCACCTCTGGATGTAAAAGAATAGAAGTACTTCTATTCCTAGAGCATCCAGTACAAATAGAAAGACATTCGGATCGAATGCTTTGCAACCTGGGTACACTGGTGAGGCAGATGGACGTTTCAGTGACAGGCAATGGGACGTAGAGCAGGGGACAGACAGGGCGTTATCTCTTAGGCAGGGTCACAGGACTCCTGGTTCTACCTTAGGATGGAGTGGAGATGAGATGTCCTCTTAGGCCGGCCCGGCTCACTGCGGTGCCCAGGAGAGCATGAAGAAGCAAGTGAACTTATTGAAGGAAAAAAACAAAAATAAAAATGCCAGGCCTGCAACCTCTGTGCCTGTTGGGGCAAAAAAGAAGGAAGCAGAGGAGTTGGAAAATGTGGGCAGGAGTAAGGAGGAGCTCCAGAGAGTCTGGGCTGCCGGCCTGCTGCATCGCTCGCAGGATGCTGTTCCAGCGCTGCGCGTGCCAGTGCGCGTCTGTGTGTTTGCGTCTGTGTGTGTCCTCATGTGCTCACTGCATGAAGCCTGCTCCTCTTCCTCATTTGCACTCATTTCTTTTCCAACGGGGTTGCCAGTTTTAGTCCCCTCTTCAAGCTGAGCCCTGGGGTTTCCCGGCGGGGTGACACCAGGAGGATGGCTCAATCCTGCGAGGTGCTAAGCACCCTCAGCTCACAGTGACTAAGGCAGTGGAAACCTTGCAGGACGGAGCGCACAGTTGAGGAAGATTTTTTTCAATAGTGCTCTGCAGTGAGAATACAAGAACAAAACTTGGCGTGCTGTTTTCCCTGATTGTTAATCCTTCTTTTCTTTTTTCTCAAACCAGTTTTGCATGCATCAGGCAGGAAGGGGTACAACACACCTTGATACTAACAGAGGGAGAGAGATTATACTCTGCTCTGAGTCTAATCACAGAATAATCTCTACTGTGGTTGAAAAGCAATAATGGCTAATTTTTTTATTAAATACACTTGCACGGGCAAATGTCACCTACAGTTTGTGTTCTCCAGCGGCCGTGCTGGGAGCGGTGACAACGCTGTGCTGAAGCTAAGGGGAGCCGTGAAGGCCGCAGAGAGCTCGGGGGTGGGGGAGGCAATAGAAAAAGCACACTGTGATTTTATTTGGGTCAATGAGTGAGTGTATTTCAGCCATTCCTTCCCTTTCAATAATATGTTTGTATAATAGATAACCAGTTCAGCTCCTGAAACTAAGCCCGTCCTTTGCTGTTTGTCAGTAAAATAGTTTTTTGCATGTTTTGCATCTGAGTGTTTTTTCCAACCCTTTGAACCGAATGATACTCCTGGGGGCAGCGGCTGGAGGCCAGCTAGGGGCACTGGGGACCAGCAAGTCACCAGCTTACGGGCAGGGGTTGAAGGAGGTACAAACATGGCTTGAACGGTGGGGGCAAAAGCTGTGCCCAGCCTGGATCTACGAAGGAGGGCTGTGCAATTTCCCCCAGGTTATGTGACACCGTAGGACACTGTCCCAGATTTTAGCCTGCTTGCCTCCGACTCACGGGGAAGGCAGGGAAGCTCTAAGGTCCAAAACTGATTTAAAAAGAAGATATTCTACTGTTAAAACCGAATCCTGGGTGCAAGCCACCTCCAGAGAGGAGCGTGGGCCTCTCTTGCCTGTTGCCTGCAAGGGCAAGCGAGGAAGGCACGGTGCAGGAAGCCCAGGGCTTTGGCACGGACAAGGAGAGGTGTGCTCACTTCCCATTCTAGCAGCACCGAAACCTGCCACCACGAACCAGGCCTTTAGCATTCTTCATTCTGCTCTTTCCTCTCCTGGAACAGGACCGCACATACACAAACAGAGCAAGTCTGACACTGAGTGGGACTTCAGTCCTTATGCACAAAGATGCTGATGCACGAGTTGGTTTACAAGTCTGGGCAAATCTGGGCACATCTTACTCGGGCTTGGTGGAGACACTACATGAAAGCAGAGCAGCAATAAAAAAAAACCAACACCCAAGCAAAGAAACCCCCACAAGAAGAATAAAACCAAGAGCCCACAGCAGCAGGAGAGAGAGGAAAAAATCACCCAGGCAGCAAGGCAGGGAGCTGTTGTCATGGCACTGACTGATAATTGCAGGCACTGGTATCTCAAATTATGTCTGGGGGTAAAAATGGCCAGCAACAGAGAGAGATGATCTGACTTCTGTTGAGGTGAGAACAATTAGAGATAGGGCAAGAGCTGGTGGACTGCCTGGGGACTTCTCTGAGCTACCCATGTGCTGATCCCCTTTGCTCATCTTGTAAAAATAATAACGTCATGTAGCCTGGTAATGCTGCTAGAGCTTCATTCCAGGAGATGCCATGTATCAGAAGATATCACCAAGATTTGATAAGGCTGTGCTACCTCAAGGGATCAGGGGAAAGAGAAGGAAAACCAGCCAGCAAGGACACACTGTCCCAGGTCATTCAAAGCAAGATCTGACCCATACCTGTCCTTCACCAGGCACCCAATCTCTGCTGTCGGTGCTTGGTAGGAAGAGATGATGAGTAAAGCAGCCTGGTGGCACTTACTGAGTTGACTGAAGTCCTTTGGTTCCTCTTCTGCTGTAGCTCAGATTTTGCCTTATCCCATGCCCGAGTGGTTGATGTCTGTGGGGGAGATGCTGGCTGAATCACAAGGTCCAGCAGAGTCTGTGAAGGCACCGACTTGGGATGCACATCATCTATGGCCTGGAGGTCACAAGAGAAGCAGGATGGAGAGGTAACCAGTGGAGAAAGGCTTTGCTATTGTCATTTTTGGCCTGTGAAATGCTTGTGGGACAGCTAACATACAATTAGCCCGCAAACTGGATCCTAGCTCCTTGCTCCCCAGGTGATGCAGTTACACAGTTGTGCGGCCTCTCAAGATACCCCAGGACCATATCTGCGTTGTCTGCCAAAAGCTGACACGCAGCAGCTGGACTGCCCACGCATGTCCATTTGCTGCTGCAACACCCCCTTGGCTTGTGCAGGGCTGACTAGTAATCCCTGCTCTTGTTGCAGCCACACTATCTTCCAGCTCTTCACCTGCAGATGGGTTTGCTACGTACAATCTCCTGTGTTTGCCTTGGTTTCTTTTGTGGTGCTTTTGTGTGTCTAGACCTTAGAGCTGCCCTGGCACCAAAGGGCTGTGCATGACTGTAGGACAGGCCCAAGGGAGGAGAACCCCCCGGCAGGGAAAGTGCAGAGCTGGCAGGTTGCACGCCAGGCGAACATCCAGAGAAGCCACCCCCAGGAAGAAGCAAACTCCGGCATGTTTTTGTCAGGATCCCTCCAACAGATCCCCGTGACTTACATCCATGTGCCAACAGCACTCAGTCCCTGGCTGCAGAGGATGGGCTGCCTTCCGTAAGCAAAGAACCTCCTGGAGCAGCAAGGCTTCCCAGGGCAGGCCAGTGACTTGCATTACAGGCTGGACAAATTAATCAGATTTGCCACTTTTTTAAAAAAAAAAAAACATATAGGGAGAATAATAATGTTGCAATAAAATGGAAACAGCCATGACAATGGATTATAAAAGAATCTGAGTGTTTCTTCTCCATTCAAAACACAAACACAGGTTGGCGGAGAAATCCAGACTCCTGTCTCCCGTAAGTCCTGCAGCACGGGACACGCACTGGTGAGAAAGTGCGTGGTGCTCGCATCCTTGTACTTGCACAGTGGAACTTTCCTCCCAGTGTATCACATTCAGAAGTAAATACTTTAATGGATGGCAGCTGAGAATGGATGGATGACCACGTTATAAATCTGTCTCCCAGCCGCAACACTGAAGCACAGAGAAGGCGTCTCAGCTGCCAGTGGCAAAGATGGGGAGTGATGGATTGCTTGCTAATCCATCTGCTCTTAGATTTGCTCTCCAATACAAAATACTATTTTAATAAAGTGCTATTAGCTCATAACTCAGTGTCACACACGGAGAGGAGATAACCTCAGCCTGGGGTTGCCATCTTACATCCCTGCATGGAGTGTTAACAAGTAGCAAGCTGGGTGCCACCTCCACAGGGCCATCACTCATCCTGTGAGCTGACAGCAAACCAAACCTACTGATGAGGCTGGCAGAGGTGACAGAGGCCCTGCATTTAAATCTTTGATGAGGCAGGAGTTGAACAATGACAGGTGGCCTTTTTTCTCCTTTCCTGTTGCACTCCACATGAGCAGCAGCAGTGACAGCAACTGGCTCTTCAGCACGCAGTAGGGCATGAAATTATCTAGCTGCTGGCTAGGAGCAACGTGCATAGCAAGAGGGACAAGGAATCTCTTTTCAAAGGCAGGATTTAGAGAGCCGGTAGTGCCTGGGACGCATCGAGGGAGCTGGCTTCATCAGTCCAATAGCCCATGGCACATGATGTGAAGGAAGAGTAGCGTGCAAGTGTGAGAGAATGGATGGAACTTTATTTCCTCTGGAAATAAAAGATGAAGCGTCAACACTGAGAAAAGCAGCACTTGCAAGCCTGACGAGTGCAGTTGTTCCAGGTTGCACTAAGACTGACCAGGTGCAGAACTGCAGAGAGCATCAGCTACCCACGTTCCCAGCGTTCCCCACGCCACTAACCAGAACACAAGGATGTTGAGCTCAAAGAATGGGATTATTTGGCTGGAACCTACCCCACCAGCTCCCAAAACACTCTCAGGAAACAAATGGCATCGGTTTGTACAAGTGGAAGCCCACACCACTCTTCCAATGCAGTGGGAAGAGATGAAAACAACTGGGTTGGAAGATTGGAACCAAGCAAAACAAGTTGTCCACACCACCTCTGCCACTCCTTACCCGCCTTACCTGACAGATGTAGCACCCCAAGCCTCCTCAACCCTCTTGAATCAGGCTCATCTCTGGCTTTTCTGCTCCACCTCCTCAGTTCTTCCCAGCCTAGGTGCCACCTCCCTCTCTTCTTCACAGGTGGGAAGCAAGACATCCATCATTCAGCAAGAGTTTGATAAAAGATGTATCCATACTACTGGGCTGGATGCAACCAGTCCTTCTCCTGCTGCCAAGGGTAGAAGCGATTGTTGACTTCCAGGCATTGTTTTAACAGGGACCTCTCAGAAGGGGACCGGGGGACATGCCTGCTCTCCCAGAGCCACAAGCTTCTCTGGAAAGAAGGATGAGAACTCCCTGCGAATTTCAGACACAGAGATGCTGTCACAACCCACCAGGTAGGGGCTGTGGAGGGAGACTGAACGGAGAGAAGAAAACAAGTGGGCCCTGAAACGCTCCACTCCTGGGATTTCAACTAGCACCAGGGTTGCAGAAGAGCCCGCAACACATTGCTATCAAAGCACGAAGAGCAGAGACGTGCAAAGCTCTGACCAGCCAATTGTCTGAGGATTTCTGAGGGTGAAGGGAGGTTGAGACACACAGGACAAGTTCTGTATATTAAAGAGCCCTGTTCCTAGAAGTAAGTTCCTAGCATAAAGTATAGAAAGGTCTCTATTTACCCCCCCCGCACCTTTTAAAGCAAAATAAACTAAAGAAAACAGACTTCATTTAGTAGAGAGAGCATCATCTTCCGGGCTGCCCAAGAAGGGGAAAGAACTTTGCCCCTTGGGATACCAGCAGCACCGGCTAGTGAGTCACGCCAGAGCAACGTCTCAACACACACCAGAAACGCTAAGGCATCCACGTGTTCTCAAAAGCACCCATGTGCCTGTCTTCAAGACAGACAGTCCTTTCCATCCGTATGCAGCAAAGCTCAGGGAAGGACTAGTGGCATCCATCGCTAAGAGTGGTCATTAAATGCCCTTAAAAACTCACTGAAAAGTACTTCTGTACTCGGGCAAACCTGAGAACCCTGTCTTCCCTGCCACAGCAAGAGGCTACTTCTAGCTAATTGTTCTCCCGAACCTGCAATTAATCACCGTTGCACAGCACAGAAGCATGGATCATAGCTGCATGACAAGCACTGTGCTCCCTCTGCCTCCATGTAGGGACCTGACGCAATCTGAAGGAGGAATCGCATGAAACAGCTGAGACAGCGACTGCTGTGCCTTTCATACAGCTTTACAGCAGGATTCTCTTCCCAGCTATGGGTATCAGCAAAAGCGCAGTCAGGCAGCATAAGGACAAGACAAAGTACCTTTCCCCTACCCCCAGCTCCTTTTGTGCTTCGTGGAGATGATTATGGAAGAGAGGGGAAAAGTATTGAAGGAGTATGTCACAATTAGAGATTTTAACCACACAATATCAGGCTGCTCCCTCACATAATTCATTAGCAAGGGTTTTTTAGCAGAGAGTGGCTCTGCTTAGCTCCCTTCCATCTCTTGGGGCTTGACAGAAATATAATTCTAGTAGAATCTAAATAGGAAGGGGAAAACCTAGAATAGCTAATCCTCTAGTAAATCAGTGGACTAAAGGACAGCTACACCTAGGCTGAAGGGGAGGAAAAAAAAATGGCATTCAAGTTTATTTCAGTCATTCAGAATACAAAGTATTTCAGTTTATACAGCGATTCCTCCCTTTCCTCTACAGCATGCTTCCCACAGCAATGTACCTTGCAACAGGGAAGCATTAGTGGGGCATGCAAGTCTGGGCACACACTACTGCTGTGGGACACCTGTCCTTCAGAAAGGAGCGGCTTCTGAAATGCATCTTCAAATTCTCCCTTGGCATCCAGAGGAAAATATCAGACAACTATTTTGAGAGAAGATGGCAGCCCAAGACAGTGAAGGTTTGCAGCCTCAAGAACTACTTCTTTCCTGGCATCCCACAAGGGCTGCCTGTTGTGACGAGCCTGGTGACCAGCCCTGTTCCGCTCCCATGCTCACAAGCTCTTGTCAGGGTGCATCTCCCAAAGCTCAGTTACAACCACCAGCAAAATGGACAAAGCAGAGATTGCTGTCAGCTCCTGTCGGAGGAGAACATCTCAGCAAAGTACTCAAGGGCACAGATTTAGGTCAGGCAAATGTGCTTGCATAGTGTAGTTACAGAAGGAGGCAGAGCAGAGTGCAGAGTTCAAATCCAGTTCAAACTCAGAAAAAAATCAAGAGATTTTCTGACCTCTTATATGCACACAGACAGAACAAATGTCATCTGATTGAGACAGGCTGGTGTTCATGACTGGACAATGGCACATTTCTCAATTGTTCCAGAAATGCAGCAGAAGACTCATGTAGCAGGAGCAGCTTGATGACAACAGCCAGTAGCAAACAAGTCCCACTCATCTCTCTCTCTCTTTGGACCATGCTGGACACCTGTATGCCAGACACTTACTGAGCCTTGCCTACTCATCTCCTTAAAGAGAGAGACGATTTACTGGGGGCAAAAATATCTAGGGCTGCTCTCAGATAGCTGCAGCAGCAAGCACCTGGCTGGAGAAAGCAAACGAAGCATTGTGGGCTGAATGGTCAGAACAGACACATCGGAACCTGGGAAGCAACTGCTCCTGCTGCAGCTCAGCAGCGTCTGAAGGGCGACCTAGCATCCTCAGCAGTGCTTTCAAGACTGTGCTATAGGAAGTACCCGTTGCTCCACTGCAGTTCAAATAACCTTTTGTGACCCAGGGAGTGTGTGCAGTTATTCTACAATGCTACACTGGAGGGGCGTAAAAGTAGTTATTCTACAATGCTACACTGGAGGGGCATAGAAGCTCTCAGGCTTGGAACACTTAGGGCTTCAGCACTGAGGAGTCATGCTCCAGAGCTTTTAGTCCCTTGCAGTGTACCACTGCAGGCTGGCTCCACAGCCATTCTCCAGGAGACCCAAGCACAGAGAAGACAAAAGGCAGTGGCCAGGCACCAGCAGGTGTAGCCACATCACAAGGACAGTCCCAGTGCTTATCAGCCAACCCACTGCACAGCTGTAGTTTCTCCTAAGTGTTGACTCCAAGTTAACCAGGTGCCCCTGTGAACCACACCAAATACACCTCCACAACACAAAGCCTACCCTGAGTCTGTGAGTGACAACAAGAGAGCAAGGAGTGATGCCATACAGAGAGGTGAGCAAGGAGGTATGTCATGGGCAGGTTCTGTGGAAAAAAAAAAAAGAAATACCTCTGCTGGAGCATAAACCCTATGAAGTTAAATATATGGGAGTGGCAGGCTTGGACAGGCCCTGGGCTCCCACAGGCCCATGTCACTGGGACACTCCAGAACAGTGCCAAATGGCTGAAAAGGATTTGGAGTTTGGGCCTCTCTAGCAGGACAGGCCATACAGACTAACACAGTCAATGGTATTTCAGCAAGGGGGTCCTTTAATACATTTACTTCTGCCTTATTTAAACCATTTTGTTTTCTGGTGCACTTTAAAAACAGGAAATCAAAGGCAGACTGAGGCAGTACCCCTCCCTTGCACCAACGGACACATTTCTCTCAACACATGATTCCACCAGACATTTGCCCAAAAGACCCTCCCAGCTTTCTCCCATGCCCACTTCCCCACACGTGCTGGTCTGAAGCCTGCAGACTTCTCACACTGGTGTTCCTTTGGGGAAAGGCAGGAGTGGGTTTTTGCCACTCCCTTTGCTTGCTTCAGCACCCTCTGTTTTCAACCACTCCATCTTCTGTTTGTGCTGCTGCACAGCATCAGCTACCCGGGCATCAATCATGGCCTCTGTGAGAACACCGTCCTCTGATGCATAAGCTGCAGCCTGTAGAGGCAAAGGCAGAAGAGACATAAGTTAGTGATGGCAATTCCTAGGATCAGCGAAGATCTGAAACTGGTCTCTCTCTCTTGTTTTCTCCTCCATGCATGTTTGTCCCCACACTACCTACCACAACATCCAGTCTTGTTCTAAGTCAGTGGTGGTACCCAGAGCAATCTGGCATATCGCCATTGGAAAGGCTTTCCTTGACGCAGCTGTACCAGGGACTGAAATACATCAACTGCCCAAGCACAGAGAAACATTCGCAGCTACACTAAAGTCTTCGTCTCTGAGCTACTAACAAGCACCTTTGTGTACCTGCCTCTGGACTTCCTGGGAGGCAAGACCTTTGCATTCGGAAGAGATAAGGCCGCAGATTCATAATGCTGAACACGGCCAGTATGGTTAGGCTGCAGTCACACTTGGCGTGTTTAAATTTCCTCTCCTGCTTTAAAAGCGCTGCACATATGAAGCCAATAAGGTAAGGAGTAATAGGTGCATATGGTGATTGAATGACTCCATCCAAGACAGCAGAAAGTG
This sequence comes from Fulmarus glacialis, assembly GCF_000690835.1. Taxonomy (NCBI): domain Eukaryota; kingdom Metazoa; phylum Chordata; class Aves; order Procellariiformes; family Procellariidae; genus Fulmarus; species Fulmarus glacialis. Next base: position 28,581 of record NW_009207264.1, on the reverse strand, counting down.
TTTTAAACACTTACACTGGAGAACTAACATCAGTGCTAGGATGAATATGGGCAATGTGGCACCTCTAAAATGATGTCTAATGTGCACTAATCTTGTTTTCCTCACACGTTCTGCTAGGAAACTCCCCTGCATCTCTTCTGTGCTGTCTCAGCTCCCACCCCGTACTCATCTGCCCATGGGATCTTCCCTTTTCTTCCCCCTCCCTTCATACCCCAACTCCTGTCTCTCCAATTCTGCTTGGTAAATTAACACTTGGTCCTGTTGCTACTTTGATAGGCAGTACAAATTTGATCGTAGTTCCTTGCAGAAAGGGCTGAAAACTACTGACATCCTTACCAAACAGCCCACAGTATTTCCAGTGGCAGCTTAGGGGAAACAGGACTGTGTGCCATTTCTCTTCAGCTCCAGGAAAGGGTTATCACTTTTGTCCAAACATGCAGGACAGCTAGGACTCCGCTGATGGACATTTTGCAGATGACAACACAAGCAGCCATACCCTCCAAGGAAGGGAAGGATGCTTATGCTGTTAGCTGTACCCATCTCCAAGGTAACAAAGCAACTCCAAGCTACAGATTTCTAAATCTGGTTACTCCCTATGCAAGTGCTCCTGCAAGCGATTCAATACTGTGGTTCCTTGTACAGCTACGCTAGCGAGGGAGCTTGACACTAATCAGGGTGGGATCCCCTCCAGCTTCTCATATCCATGCTGCCTGCCCCAAATAGCTCCAAACTCCTGTCCCCATCTCTCTCCTTCCACAGAGCTATCACATCATGGATTGTCACATGCCAACCCTCCTATCTGCAGGGCGTTCCCCAAGATACCTGTTAGGAATATAAACTTCGGCTTTCATGACAGGCTGAAGTGTGCTTCTAAGGTATTACGTACAGGCTCCATAAATCATTAACGGTGCAAAACATCAATTATACCAAGCAACGAGGTTTACTGCAGAAGCACCACAGTGTGACCATTTTATGCACCCACTGTCCAATGATGTAGACGGGAGAGATGACAAACCCTGTTGCTGTTGCACTGGTCGGTATCATCACAGTACTGGCTAGCCCAGTACAGTAGATTATACCTGCCTATTAGATTACTGCTACCTCACTGCAGGAGGAATAATTATTTCAAGAAATGAGCAAAAGGTTGGTTTTCAGCCTCCTCTAGCGTACTTTCCAGCCCTTTTTGGGGAACTGGTTAGATCACAAGAGGTCTCACTGCACAAACCACATGTAACCGTGGAGCTGGCAGGCGCTGGTTTTTACCGCAAGCAGCATCAAAACAGATCCTTCCCTGTGCAAAACCTTTGTAATCCTTCCTTAAGGCAGAAGTGACAAGTTAGGCTAATGCTCATACTTGAAGTTAGAAGTAAACACTGGCCGCAGGCAAGGAGTGCAGAGAAATAGAAGGTCTGCAAACAGAGAATTCACTTTGCATAAAGGCACTTGTCCTCTGTATTCAACAACAGAGCAGGAGGCATCCTGAACACAACGAGGCAGTTACTTCCCACAAACACCAGGAGAAGAGCACTCCATAACCTGCCCGCTGCCGCAAGTATTTATAGAACATGTATCACAACATGACCTGTCTTCTCTCAGCACTGTAAAAGGGGCATGGTGGAAAGGTTCTGTTCAGCTGAAGTGTCCTCTCTGACTCACCCCCCATAACCCACCCACCCCCCTTTCTATTTTTCTTCTTTTTTTTCCAGGACATGACTGGGGACTTAAAGCTAAAAGGAGCCAGCACCCTTTTGTCAGTGCAGCCCCCCAGACAGGAGGATTTGGTGTTTTAAAATGGAGTAAGTGCTTTCCTGGGATGTGCGTTGTGTGCCTCCACAGAATAGAGCGGATGTCTTCCCTTCCTCCCTGACACTGCATAGACCATAAATTCAACTGTGGAAACTCCTGCAAAGCTGTGCAGTTCACGCTCTGTTGATTTTCTCAATGACTTTCTATTTATAGAAAGCCTCAGGCCCTAACTGTCAAGAAAGCAAATGGGAGAAGCAGCTGTCCCTTCTGGGAGTAGCTTGCACACACACAAAAATGGTACCGAGCTTCATTTATATTCATACCTCTGCCTTCTCCATGGACAAATTTTAACCCATTTTCTCCAGTGCAACTATTCATGTTTTATAACTCAAACCCAATTTTGAAATAATCTGAAAACAAAGTATTTGGGAGGGAAGTAGATGGATGGAGCACAGATGACAAGTCCAGCCTAGATGACCTAATGTTTCATTTCAGCCAAGAACCATGATTTATTTTAACTTGGCCAAACTAATCTGTATCCTTTGGATACCATGTATAATGAAAACAGCCTGCTCAAAAAAAACCCAAAAAACAAGCACGCCCCTACCCCCCAGTTTACTTATAATGTCCTTCAGCTCAGACCACTATAGAAACATAACTTGGTCAGGCAGGTGATTTTTTTTTTTTCTTAAATATAAACAAAGTTCAGGGAGCAAAAAGGCATTTATGTCTGTGGCACAAAAGGCAAGGAAATGACAGGAAGCTCATCTCTATCATTAACACTGGGACATAAAACTCCTGGGAATTCTCTTGAAGTGTTGCCAAAACAATTTTCCAGAGATTACAGCTTAGAATAGTGAAAGGTTGCTTTTTTGACATTTTATCTAAAGCATATCAATGGGTTTAAGTACAGAGTGCAGAACTAGAAAGTCTGTGCATTACTATAAACAGATCTGAAGGGAATTTTTAAGTGTGTAAACGCATCTAATCCATGCTATATTCATAAAGGATTAGATATGGGGAACGGAAAAGCACAAGGACAAAAGGGAATGCTCAGTCTTCTGCAGAAGAGATTAAAATGGATTTCTAGCATGCAGACTATTAGCTGTGCCAGACAGCAATATTTTTCCCAGCGCTAAAGGTTACAACTTCTGCTTTTCTGCATCTTACTTTTTCTGTTTGGGAAATTCAGAACAAACTGAGCCAGACTGAAACAACAGTGAACTAGAACTTCATGTAAATGACAGCCAATCAATTTCAAGCCCAGCTTACAGTGGAATTAAGCCTATGAAAGCTGCAGCTATTGCTAAACTAGGCTTCTAGTTTATAATCATAGAATCATAGAATCATTAAGGTTGGAAAAGACCTCTAAGATCATCAAGTCCAACCGTCAACCCAACACCCCCATGCCCACTAAACCATGTCCCTAAGCGCCTCATCTACACGTCTTTTAAATACTTCCAGGGATGGCGACTCCACCACTTCCCTGGGCAGCCTGTTCCAAGGCCTGACCACTCTTTCAGTGAAGAAGTTTTTCCTAATGTCCAATCTAAACCTCCCTTGGCGCAACTTGAGGCCATTTCCTCTCGTCCTATCGCTTGTTACTTGGGAGAAGAGCCCAACCCCCCCCTCGCTACAACCTCCTTTCAGGTAGTTGTAGAGCGCGCTGAGGTCTCCCCTCAGCCTCCTCTTCTCCAGGCTAAACAGCCCCAGCTCCCTCAGCCGCTCCTCATCAGACTTGTTCTCTAGACCCTTCACCAGCTTCGTTGCCCTTCTCTGGACACGCTCCAGCACCTCAATGTCCTTCTTGGAGTGAGGGGCCCAAAACTGAACACAGGATTCAAGGTGCGGCCTCACCAGGGCCGAGTACAGGGGCAAACTGAGATGTTTTTGTTAAAAGCAATATTGGCAGAGCACTCCAAAAACACCTTCATGGGAAATAACTGTGAGGCTTCGGGACAGCAGAGTGGCCATATGCTGTTCTAGGTTACTCTCGGTAAGAACCGACAGCTATGATGGTTTCTCCTCCTACTGCTTCAGAACTTCACTTTTTCCCAAACCATCTCTGAGGTTCAGTTCCAGCTATGAGAGATGACCCCAGGCAAGCTAAGTAGAACTGATGAGGATCCTAGCATCTCAAAACCCCATCAAGTCCATGATAAGTACCTTCCTGTGCTCCCTGTCCATTTCCTCCAGCACTTCTGCAGTTTCAGGAATAGAAGCAGGAGTAGCAATACCAATTCCTCACTGCCTTTCCCAGTACTACCTGTGCTTCATGGGTGATTTGATTAGGTTTCATCACATAGAGGTTAGGACTAGAATTTCAAGCAACAAGGCTTCAGTCAGCTTGAGGCATAGGACAGACGTTGTGGAACAGAGCAAAACTTCACCATAGATTAAGCCTGCCATTCTGCTCCCTCTGCATTTGTCTCTGTTGTCCAGACACCGGTTCAAGTTTTGTTCCAAGACATGTCTAGAGAGGTATAATGCATACACACAGCAACACTGCAAATGACTGTTGGAGGAATAAACTAATTAAGAAAATATATATCTAAAGCTGAGGTGAATTAAGTGATAGACATGTTGCAATTAAGCCTACACTTTGAGGATTAGCTCCAAGTCACATCAGGGCACTATGCAAAATAGCTAAAAACAAAAGGCAAACAAAATGCTCCCATCCAGCTCTGTGCTCCAGCATTCACAACCAGCAGTTTTCACTAGGGCTTTGTGCTGTAATCTTCCCCAGAATGGGTTAATTGAATTTATTTATTAAACAGAGACCTTAGGCATATTGCATTTCAGCAGCTGTTGTGATAAGCCTATCTAGAAAAGTGTTGGAAGCTTAAATGTCTCGACACATAGTTTCAAGTCTGCTCTCAGGACTTCTAAAGAGCACTAGGCTCACCACAGCTTACCAGCTCTGTAAGGTGTTACTAAGACCAGAAACAGAACTGTTAAGAGAGATACCTTGTTTTTCCCTTTTCTTGGCTCTTCCTGCCCTTCATATTCTCAACTTGTACATCATCTCAAACTTTTCCTGCCTGTGTTGTTAACTTGACATAATGCTTTGGGTGGAGGGGGCGGGGGGAGGGAAAGCAACTGCAAGTAGGGAACTGAGTAGGAAGTCCAGATGTTCACCTTAACTAGAGTCACAGAAGAGGCTCCCTAAATCCTCAGGTTAAGGTTAAGCCCTTTTGTAGCTTCCTTATAGCTCCGCACATCCAAGGCAGACAAAACTGTAGCTTGCAAACTGATTAAAATTCAAATGTGCATTCATAAAGGTGCTGCTCACATCAGGTTATTTCCCCTATCAGCCATCTTCGGCATGCAGCATCTTGAACCAAAAGTTCACTCATACAGGAGTTTAAAAGACCAACAGTTCAAGAGTTAACAGTCCTATCTGTAGTATATAACCACCTTACAGCTGTTGCATCCAGCTGAGGAAAGTCTGATAAGCATTTTCTTGAGCCAGCTATGCTGGTTCATATAGCCCCTACCTACCCTGATCCACACCCTCAGATGTGCCAGGACAACAGTGCAGCTATGCAGCTAACTTGTCTTGCCAAGCTATTTTTAATTCTGATCAGCTCCCTGACCCAGTTCATAGTACAGTCATACAAAGAGGTGTACCAGCACAATGGAAAAGATAGCAGAAAGGCAGGCATATGAGGCAGGACTAACACTGCCAGAAATGCTTGTCAAACTGCAGCCTTAATCCTTCCCTGATAGGAGAGAGCACTGTACCAGCTACAAGGATACCTATAACAAGCTATCTGTTAGCGCTGATCCAGGCCCCAAAATACCAATACCATTCAAGAGATCAACTTGGGTTAAGAGTACTTAAAACACCTGCTTATAGAGAGGCTTTTAACCCCCAGCTACTGAAGTGCCATACCCTTAATACTTTATATAGGCAAAACAAAGGCAGGTGTTAACAAGTCTTGCCACAGTCAGAACTCAGGGGACCAAACCTGGCATAAATGCAGCCTTCTGTGAAGCTCTAGTCAAGCTCCAGTCAGTTACGGCTCCAAATTCCTTGACACAATGACTGAAAAAGCCGCCTACGGAAGCACTTAGGATCAACAGCTCTGGCAGGCAATGTTCAATACAGAAATCTTACCCCTTTTCAGATGCCCTCACAAACCCGCTGGTGGCCTGTATCCACCCAGTCATCTCCTGACGAAAGAAGTCCATGTGTCTAGCCGCTAGCTGCAAAAAGCCTGTGCTATTTTAACACTGACCCATGACACATCACACTTCCTTTCTTGATCAACAAGGGATAAGATATGAAGTCCCTTGTTCCAGAACACCAACAACTTTGATTTTGACACAAAGGAAGCTTCTTGCAGCTTCTACATCAAAACAATTCACATCTTTTTGCCCACCCTCTCCTCCATCTTTTTTTTTAAAGCCCTTTGACTGTTTTATGATAGCAGAGAAGAACATAACCTCCTGCTGCAATTTTACATAGAACCTTGTTAATAATTCTGGCACTAGGAGGTGCATTTTAAAAAGTGATCAGGTGGAAAAACAGTAGGAGGAATGAAATGCACGAACTTTGTAAAACGTTTGTGAATTGCTAAACTAAATTAAAAAAAAAAAACAAACAAACAACTTTGTTTCTACAGTACCTGAAAGGCAGCTGACGTTAGTAAATTACATGACATACAATTTGGAGCATATTCCTTAAATTCATATTACTAGGATAGTTTATAAAAATACACAATCCAGTAAGAAACTGGCAGCTGTGACAAAACAAGGTGAAAGCCTGATTAAAAAAAGTGCTTAAGGTTGTTGAGCATGTGAACAATTGCACTCAAAGTGACTCCATTTCTTATTTCTATATAGGTACCATGCATGTAGAAGTACCTAGTCTTTTCAGCTCCATTTTCCAGTCAGTTTTGTTCCTTCAATTACTCAAGTTGCACTAAAAATGTGTTTAGAACGAAGTAGGGCAGAAGAATGTTTTACTATCCTAATGCTGTCATACCTGTGGGTAACAACATTAGGCATCTCTTCTACTGAGCTTCCTGAGCTGGAACATGAGTAATGGCCAGCATGATTTGCCCAAACCCATTCCTGACTCGCTTTACTTAAATTCAGTAAGGGATTTCCCCTTAGTGATTGTAAAAACTGTTCCTATTTATGAGATGAGGAATTATGCTGATATTCTGACACCCACCCCAGAGCTAGCAACATTCTAGTACTACCGTCTGGACATAACGAAACTTCCAAAGTGAGACAAGATCTGACACTCCAACATCAAACACTCAAACCTTCCAGAAAGGGAAAACGAACCAAGAAGCCCAGTGACAAAAGCCCTACTTACCTGCCATGCCACAGCAAGCTGAGAGATCTCTCGGCCAGACATGCCCTCTGTCAACCTGGCAATCTCCGAGCACTTTTTCCCATAGTCAAACTGGGCCAGCTTCAAACGTCTAAAAAGCAGAACAAGGATTAGTTTACATGTAGCCACATGACAGAACAGGAGGGTGAGGGAGTCAGGAGCTAGGCTTTGTAAAGAGCAACATTTACAATGAAATCAAAGATCAGATTGGATCAATCTCTGTAGAAAGATCCAGCCTGAGTATAGAAGTTGTTCTCCTGGGCCCAGAAAGCCCAATTTTGTGGCACAAAGAAACATGCGTACCTGGATTAAGACCAAAAAAGTGCAAGACTGCACAGCACACAAGAAAAAGAGTCACTTGTTCTGATTTGCCTCTGTTAAGCCAAGCAAAGACAAGCGCTTGGATATGAGGAGTTCCAACAGTGTTCCTACTTGCATTGTTGCCTCCAGTGCAGTAACTGGTCTCCTAAATTTTAAGGGCGCGACAAACCATGGCACAGAATTCTAGGATGGCATCTCATCCCATAACAGGATAGAAAGAGGCATCTCTCCAACTCTTATCTGTACTACGTGTTTAAAGTGGGTTTATAGATAGTGTGACAAAATACACAGAAAAGGAGATGAAGAAAAACAATAAAAGAAAGAGAATCCTATAGGTGGGAGAGTTCTGCAGGGATACTCACTGTTTACCCTCTGTGGCTGGCTTCAAGACATGCCTATCAAAATACATTCTCACAAGCCGCTCCCGTTCTTCCAGCTGGGGCAGATCAAAGTTCACCATTTCATCTATTCGGTCATTAATAGCCCAATCAAATTGCTCAGGCTGGTTGCTTGCTAAAACAAGCATAAACCTGGAAGTATGAAACAAGAGAGAAAAGATTGAAAAAAAACAAAAATAAAAATCAATGAACCAGTCTGAACACGGGGAACTGCCATGGCCACTATCAAAGACATTTCATCACCTGACATGTCTGGAGATTCCTTAGAAACAGCTTTGTAACAGCATCTCAAGCAACATAGTAAAATGCAGTGCAGTTTAAGCTATTTAGAACTGAAATGCGTTTAACTCGGTACTTAGCCTTCCAATATCAGCCTTCCCCAGTCTGTCCTTGCCATAGAAGCCTAAGTTATCACTTTACCCACAACCTCCCTCAAGTTAGGAATATCACAAACATTCAGCAAGAGTACAACCTCCCAGAGACCTCTAAGTCTGAAACCTTGGAACAAGGCTGGACAACGTGGAGAGATGTTCTCTGGCACATACATATCTCCAGTTTAAATCCCGGTTTGGGGAACTGACTTCAAGCTGCTAACTGCACAGCACCCTAGAATCATGAGGGGCTGTCTTAGTCCTGCTCTGAAGGTATGAATGGCTGCCAAACTGAAAGCCAACAGCATTACTGAAACCTTAACGAGCTGCAGAGCATTGAGCGGACTCATCCTGGCCTAAGAACAAGGGGAGCGTACCACTGCTGGGTCTATGTATGGGAAGGTCATTCGTCAGCAGCTGGTAAAAGTTGACTTGTTTCCTTCAAGTGCTACCAAGCCTAATGTGTGCAGGAAGAGAGGCATTCACAATGGGTACTGTAAAACAAAGGTGGTTTGTTTTACCAAGTTTTGCTTCATGATACAGATGTGCCAGCTTCCAGCTCCTGCTCTCTCCTGCTGCATTTTGAAGCCAGAAGCCCTTTCTTTTGCTTTGTAATGACGCTTCTTCCCCACGCCAATTCTACTTTAATACTTTAATTGATGTTACCAGCTTAATAGTCCATTGTAATTTGAAATGGGCTTTTAACCACAGCTATTGGAATATTGGCGTTCTTGCAGTCTATTTAAATCCTAGTCTACAGAGGGCTGTGTTCTTTGCTATCATTTCTGAAGATAACTTCACCAACCCAAGAGCCACACAGGCATGAAACTGTTCCTTTTCTAACAAGGACTTCTCCCAAATCCCTGCAGAAACACAACTTGGATAAAGGATTGACATGTAACCTGATATTCAGGTCTTGCTCATTTCTATCATGAAAATGACACAAGTGAGTAAGAGCAAGAGATGCAGGCACAGTCAGCTATCCAGCAAGAAGCTGCAGAAAGTTCTATGGGAAGTTTAAGCCAGCGATTCACAATACTTAGTTACGTTGGTGACAATTCACTGGTAAAGTAACAGTACTCCTCAGGGTCTCACCAAAACAGCTAGATTTACATCCGCTATTACACTTATTCAAGTGAGCTCCCATTCATGGATATAGAACTCCTTATTGCCCGAAGCAGCAATGAGGCTGTTCAGAAGTAAAAAGCAGTGTATGAATCACAAGGACATGTTCAGTCTCCTAGAATGGCTCACAGTTTAAATTAGGGTTGAATTCAACATCTAACAAAATGACAGCCCAACTGTTTTGAGTGGAGGCATTGCACTCACCAGCACCAAACAAGCATGCCCAGAGCTCTGCCAAGGCAATCTAACATCAGGAGAAAGAACCGTCCCCTTACCACCCCCTGCCAGTCACTGGCTTGCAGGGCAATTATAAATCTGGTCAAAAAGATAACTTTGCTGAATCCACAGCAATTAGACACTACAAGTCTGAAAAGGACTACTTCCTAGAAAAAGGGGGAACTGAGAAACTCACCTTCCCACATACAGACAGAGACAACTTTCCTTCTTGAGTTAATTTTTTTGTAAAAGAAGTTTAACAACTAAGTAAAGTTCACACACACCAAAAAAAAATCAAATCAAAGATTATCTGAAAAAGGTCAAGGAAAAGTCATCTCTCTTTATTATGATAGCCAGGAATGGCTCTTGTTAAACTAAGCAGCGCTCTGCAGGAAGTTAACATTAATGTGACAAAGCAAGCATGGATGGATTGGCAATGAAAATGACACACATGCATACCCCTGTCAAGTCAGCCCTGCAATCATCTGTGTTTCACAAACCTATTAGCAGCCATGAAGGAAACAGCTCTGGGATTCCTACATTTATGTGCAATGTTGCACACAGACATACTGAGCAGACATCTCATGCAAAAAAACTGGGTCAGATTTAAATTAATTTGCCTCAAAGTTTCAAACCCACCCCCAGCGGACACACATGCACAGCATAGAAAGAGGCTACCAAAGCACTGGAGAGGAACAGCAGCTCAAACAACCACAAGCTGAAGCATTTTTGAAGAGATTATAAAACATCCACCCAGTATCAACCCTGCATTCTCTTTTGTGATATTGATATTCATGGGCCCAATACTGTCCTGTTTAAACAACAGTAACTGATGGAGAAAGAGAATGTACTCGTTAAGACAATCAAGATGTTCAAATACCACCCGTTTCAGTTGGAAGGGAGCCACACACAGTACCGATGACATATGAAAGGGAACTGCTCACCACTACATACCATATGCAGGGGAAGCGTTGTCCTGAAAGGCAGTTCAAGATCCCTTTTGCACATCTGCTAACGTGGGCCAAACAAACACCCTTTTTACAAGCACTGATCTCTACCCTGTGCACAGCCCTTCTGAGTTCTAATTTCCAGGTCCCAGGAAAAGATAAAGGAGGAGCAAGCTACATTCAGTATATAAGCTGAGATGGCGATAGGCTATGCAGATTTTTTCCAAGTCCTTAGTAGCACAAATCACACGTTTCCGACTTTCATTTGCACACCACAGACTCTTTACAGACTTTCCTCAATTCAGGGAAATATCAACTGATGTAAGGGCTGAAACTGGATACTTACTTGTTGCTGTGCTGCCCTGTTCTGTGCAGGAACGCATTTAAAGTTGCTCTGAGATCTTCACTGATCTTCTCCTGCAAAGATGAAATCCAAAGGAAGATCAGCTGCTTGGGGACCTACGACGGGTTACAGCTTTAAGCAGCACTATTGACAAAGTGAGTTCTGTTATTGTCAATCATTTGCATTACAGTAGAATCCAAAGCACTGTAATACCTTGAAAAAAGGATCAATTTATATGCACAGGAAAAAGGTTAGGAATTAAAGCTTCCAGCAGAGAGATTAAATATTTACCCACAGTCATTCAGTCATCCTCGATTTCAAACCCAAGGCTGCTGAACACTATTTTAACTGGGAAGTCCAATAAGATGCAGGAAAATAAGCCGCAGCAAAGAATTCACTTACACATTCAAAGTAATCTTCTAGGGATAGCTCTTTAAATAGACCATTGGGGTTCAAGCAGCAGATCCAGATTCAGTGTACAATATGGTGACTTACTTTGAAAACATAAATCATTTGTACAGGGGAAGATGCTAGTAACACTATTTTAACTGGGAAGTCCAATAAGATGCAGGAAAATAAGCCGCAGCAAAGAATTCACTTACACATTCAAAGTAATCTTCTAGGGATAGCTCTTTAAATAGACCATTGGGGTTCAAGCAGCAGATCCAGATTCAGTGTACAATATGGTGACTTACTTTGAAAACATAAATCATTTGTACAGGGGAAGATGCTAGTGTAGCTTTATTAATGTAGTGAAAAGTGGTTCTGTTATGAAAACATCCTAAGATAATTATCTGTTGGGACAAAAACCAAACCCTGCAGGGTACCAGCTCTGCAGTGTGAACAATCTTCTCTTTATTCAAGATATGCCTCTTTTTTTCCTACTGCCTAATCAGCTGCAAAACCTCCAAAAAGATGATGTCACCCATCTTTTGCAGGGAGGAATTCTCAAGTCAGTCTTGAGATGCTCATTCCATTCAGCTGCAAGACACTAATTTCTTGTCTCTGCATCACTTAATTAGGTGAGTAGTAAGGCACCTGCCAGTTTTAATCTTTTGCCTGTTGAAGCTAGCTAATCAGGTTAAACAAGAAGGCCACTGGATGAATAACTCTGCAGCATACACAGATAACAGACAGAGAAAGTACTTACTGTTGCCCTCTTCCGCAGAAATGCATCTGCTTCATCCACAAATAGCAAGAGGCTGTAAAAGGAAAGCACTACACAGTAATAGGAGACAGGTAAGTGAGGCTCAAATGGCTCAAGGATTCTCCTGACCCACTATCAGACACATAACTATGACCAGCTGTAAGCCCAAAGGATTACACAAGCAAATTCATTTCTTAAGGCAACATTTCTCAGCTAAGCCAAAGCAACATTTCCATTGCATACACTTGGCCCGTCCCAACAGTGAAGAAAGAGGCATTAGCTTAAGACACATTAGGCCATAAATCTGACTCCAGGCCTCTGGAATTTTGTTTCCTGCTGTTCAGCAGCAGACTGAACAGAAGCAATTCCAGGGCACGCAAGCTTAACCTCCTCCAGATTTTCAAATATAGATGAGAGTTTTCATGGTTTGGAAATGGGCTTGTATCTAGCAGTGCTACTGCCAAGCTGGAGTAGACCTTTGAAATTTAGACCTGGATCCCCAAGTATTTGTGAGAGTGCTTATTTTAGCATTCCCTCTATTTAGAGAAACGTGTACAAGACAGGTACACAAGCATACAAGAAATCTTGGTGACAATGGCACCTTCCTGCCATTTTTCTTCCTTATACCATTCTGAAAACCTGAAACCAGACTCCTCCCCTGCAACTTGTTTTGTTATTTTGTTGGGTTTTTCCTTTCCGAACCACACTAGCAATAATATAATGGTTCTACTACTTGTGGAGAAGTGAATTAATAAAGTCAATGAATAATTCACAAAAATAAATTCACTTATAACCCAAGGGCAGTGCTATTCCCAAGAGACAAAGCGTATAAAGATGTTTATCAATAACAGAACCAAGTTGCTCATAAAGCTGTCACAGCTTGTATTACCTTCTTGCCTAGCTTCAAAACCAGCTTTCTTTCAAGGGATTTCAGGGCCTATTAACATCTTCTACTCAACTCCAGTTTTTCTGAAAATATTCTCAGCTACAGTCTCTGCAGAGAAGTGTCTTCTATCACAACAGCTTTCAGCTAATAAAGGCAACACAATACTAACAGCTAACATTGTTGGATATCCAGAATAAAATCTGCTTAAATACTTGAATGTTAGTGGAGCTTAGAATATTGATGCATATGGACACGTGTAACCTTTGATCGCAACTTTCATAAAATGGCTATCTCAAGTGTATGAAGTTCAAATGCACAGAAGTTTTTATCAGGACAGAGAATAAACTCAGACCCAGGCAGTGGTATGAAAGAGAATTCTTTAGTGGAAGCACCCAGCAGTCTTCATCCAGTTGAGTATCCTCATATCTCTTCCAACTTCTTTTTCTAAGCTCACTTAAATTCTTACACCCTTCCTTCTATATCTCCTCAGGGTAGGAGAAGCATAAAGAGTTTAAATCCTTAGGACATTTAGTCTGTAAGTTTTGGGGGTTTTTTGAAGGGGAGATAGAAACATTTAGATGATAAATGCAGCAAGGATTAAAACAGACACTGCAAGATACTGTCCATCGAAAGCAATCAGAGAACATGTAAATCACTGGTTAGCCACATTTACAGAAGACCTGCAATCAAAACAGCATGAAAAAACCAAACTGACACCCACTACAAGTTCCCTGTTGAATTTTAATATCCTAGCTGGACAAGCAACTTCTTAGCTACCTCTGGACTGCAAAAATCCATTTATGCTAGTATGAACAAATTAACTACATACTCTTACAAAAGAGTCAGGAGTCAAGATTTAGCCTTAACATGAATGCTTTTCTGCAGGTAAAGGTTTGCTTTTAAAGGTGACTGAAAAAGCACAGCAGCTTGTGACTTTTACACCTATCTAGCATCAATGCCTTTAGCATCTGACTCCCCCTTATCCTCTTTTATTTCTTAAAATGTGCTACTTCTGCTTGAGACTCAAAAGTAAACAAGAAGCCAGATCCAAACACTATCAGAGTCTAAAATCTGAGCAACTGCAACAGGGAACATAATATCCAGAACATGTAAACACCTGGTTACACCTCCATTTGTGCTAAGTCTTCTAACTACTGTCAGAAAACTAATCACTCTGAAAGATGTGTGTCCCAGCCTTCAAGTGGGCAATATCTCTCCACCTGCCTGGTGAGATCAGCAGAGAGTCAAGCTATGACTGATCTGGAAAATCCGAAGTAAATAAGAAGGGAGGGAGCAGAAGAGCAAAAGCATTCAGCCTTTTAAATATCAGTAAGCAGCAAGAATTCACCCATTCTAGGAAAACTTTAGATGTTATGCCTGGTCAGTGTTACCTCATCTGTGCAAGCGTATCATTCAATAACAAACAGAGATTAGGGGTCTGAACTACATCGCTGCAGTGAGTTCCTCTGAGCAAGAAACCAAGTTCAGAATTCAGAGGAACCTCTACTTACCCTCTCCTACTGGTGTTTGCCCAGTCAAAGAGTTTATGCATGGCAGTAACTCCTTCCCGCCCCATAGGGGCAACATCGCCACCTGTCATGATGGCATAGTCCATGCCTGAGTGCACAGCTAATTTCTGGAAAGAAACAAAAACAGTGAGCTAAGCACCCTCTTTCACTGCAAGTCAATGGAAGATGAGGGGGGAAATAGAAGTACTTTAGTCCTATCAGCATGCTTATTTGCAGAGGGTAAGTATGCTCTTAGAGAACAGAATACTTCTTTAGTCACTTAGGGGAAGCTTTTAGTATCGCTCTGAATGGGAATGAAAGATGGAAGATTAGTCTTATGGCAATGCACGAAAATTTAATGCTAGAAGGTACCGCTGAGAGTGTTTAGACCTCCATCTTTAACTTGTGTATTGTTTATTTCTTCCACTGTTTTCTTCATGGTCTAGTTTACAACTTCCTTCCTCTGTGCAGCAGAACAGAATTCTATTCCCTACTAGATGCTTAACTAATACAACTCAAATAAAATTTTATTAGTTTAAAAAAATTTAAAACCCTGGAATTAAATGGTCAGTGAACCCAATGAGTATTCAGGCAAAATAACAGAATTTTCCCTTCGTGTTTTAAAGCCTGCCACAACTCATTGGTCTGGTGGCTACTAAGTGAAGCATTTTGATGAAGCTCCTGGGGCATGCTGGAAATATTTCCCTTAAGCCTGCAGGTAAAAAAAAAAACAAAACCTCTATGATTTTTTGCTAGGACAGAAAATGCAAGACTATCCATAAAGCAAGTTTGACAGGATGTAGCCAACATTAACCAAGCACATCAGAAGAGCCTATGGCTTGCACTGACCAAAGTTTGCTTAGGCTGTCATGTCACTGCAGGGTAGAATTACAGCCTTGGTGAAGCTTCCCTCTACTTCAGCCCAAACAGGTCTACCAAGAGCTATGTAACATCACAATTAAGCTCCCAGCTTAAACCTGCTCTCCATCTGCAACATCTCAGTGGTGAATTAGCCTGCATCTGAAAGAACAGACTTCACTAGGATTTGAAGCCAATAAATGGGAAGATCGATCTCTCTCCTCCATTTCAGAAAGCAGTTCACAAAGCAGCCACCAGTTGAGCCCTGCCATGGTGACAGACAGTAGGCTGAGTTAACACACCGTTAGCTGACCCAGACCTGGCTATCCAGTTCTGCTGAGTAAAGGAAAGTCACCTGAAGGTTAAAATGAGCAAGTCAACCCAAGTAGATCAGCAACAGCCCCAGCAAAACACGCTTAGCTGAATTCAACCAATTATCTGCTGTGCAGCAGGAGGCTGCAAAAAAGCTTTGCTCTGCCCGTTAAAACCACCCAGTTCCTGCTACTAATGTTTAGTGGTTTGTATCAGTCCAATAAAGCTGGAAGCTTTGACAGTTGCATCCAAGTGTGTTTACATCCGTCTCAAGAATCCTGTCATACAGCATTACTACTTACCACCACAGACCCATATTATGTCTTTGCCCTGCAGGAGTCAGAGAAGGCCACCACACTAGGACATGTTGCCTTTTTGGAACAGCAATAATAGCAATCTGTATTGTCACTGACACTTTGCACCCAAGTGCAAAACTCGCAGCTCAGAAAACAGTCAGCTCCCCAGGGCAGTATTCTCTCCTCTCTAGAGCATACAGGTCTGATGTGCTCAGCCCTTTCCTAACCCTTACATCCATCTTCCTTCTGACCCATTCCAATCATTTACAGCTACCACCACATCCCCTTGGAGTTCCTATGCTATTGGGAAAAAGTGTTAAGAGATAACTTCTGGACTGTTTAATAAACTACTTCTCCTTCCTCCACTGCAATCATTTCTCTCGGCTTTTACACTTCTCCCTTCTTTTCCTTATGCTGCTGTTGCCATTTCCTAGACCTGTCCTTCTTCTACTGGCTTTAGAAATCCAAACTAGGTGGCATACTGTCAGAGCAGGCAGCAAAAAACTATTGGGATATGGGTTTAATGTATTGATAGAGAAAAAAAAATTCAACTTGCATCAGCACGTCAAATCTGCCACTGTTAAACAAGTATATGAAACCTCAGATCTAGTGGACAAGCACTGAAGAACAAGTCAAAAATCAAATCCTGACTCAAATTCATGCAAAAACCATCCTAGTAGTGCATATGCACAGTGAAGCCATAGCTATCTGTTCTCTGCTCTGGGATTAGTAAGCGACAGCAGGAAAGACCCTATTTAGACATGTGCATAGAATTAACAGAGGTGAAAATGAGACAGCAGGCTGGTGTTGCGATTTCACAAGTCATAGTTGCCAAGTGCCTTTTCCAGATGGAAGGGCTCTTCTGCCTACGCTTAGCGCTAGAACCCAAGTGACTGTACTAATTTAGAGTTGAAGCAGACTGGATGCCCTTTCCTCCCTTCCCAACAGAGACACAAGAACACAATGTTTATGCAATACTACAGCAACAGACTTCAGACTAGGGAGGGTGCTTAGACCCTCAAGTTTTCAGAGCACCCTGCAACATGCAGGTTGTCAGAATCTTGGCAGGGTTTTACCTTGGCAAAGAGCGTCTTTCCAGTGCCGGGGGGACCATACATAAGAATATTCCTGTACAGGCTTTTGTTCCTTTTTGTATTTCTAGTTGCTATGGCAATGTCTCTCACACGTGCTTCTAACTGTGGCTGCAAGAAAAGGGTTAAACTTAAGGAACAGAAAGTACTAAGAGACCTGCATCTATCAGCTTCACAGATCAGTACCAGCAAGAAGTAGGCAGCACTCCTACAGACTCAAGCTTTTAAGCCTTAACTTCAGCTGCTTATTACTTCAGACCAGGGTCACTTCCCCTTCTATGTCAGGATTTACTCAACTTAAAGTTCTGTCCACTTGGCTTCAATTCTTTTATAAAAAAAAAGCAGCAGTGCAGGAAGCAGTGCAGTAACTACTATAAGAACTGGTAACACCTAAACATTCACTTCCTATTGGATGCCCTGTGAGGGATATGTCAAAACATAAGCAACTCTTTGCAGTACTAATTCTTTCATATAAATCATAAACATTTATGTTCATACTTATTACTGCATTTGTAGAGATACTAGGAGAAAGCTATTCCTGCAGGAGCATTTTCTCTTAGCAGCTTCAAGAAGCACTTAAATTTGCCTGATATCCAGGAATCAAATTCAGAAGCAAATACACAGAAGCAGCAAGTTAAGAACCATTCACAAGATGGGCAAATGCATATGCTTCTTCGGCATTTTGGCCTACAAGCAGATCTAGGTTCAGTAATCCTTAACAGATTAGATGAGACAAGTGGAACTCTGTACATTAACATGCTGACTACAGAGAAAAACCGCAGCAGGACAAGGACTGAACTAAGACTTCCAACTGCTTTGCACAGAGGAAAAAAGGTTAACAGAGTACTTAATGCATGTCACACTGAACACAGGAGCTTATTTACGGTCTCAGTGCCCCAAGGGTGCTATGTCTCCACAATTACTGGAATTACAGCTTTTGAAGTGAGTGTAAGGAAACAGCCATTCTTACTGAGATTCCAAAGTCATCCTTCACAGACCAAGATAGCAAAATAGAGTACTCACACTGAGAACAACTCCTTCAAGGGCATCCTGAGCCTTGCTGGTAAGACGCTTACCAACCTAGAGAGGAAAAATTACATTACCGACATGTAGAAATCAACCACAGTTTTGACAACTCACCTGGACAAAAAGGTCATGTGAAATGACAATGAGCTCAGCCCACCTATGCTATCTCTAATAGTACGTTTATTCAAAGACCCATCGACAGCTCCCTACCTGACACAAAGAGCTGCAAAAGGAGTTTTGCATCCTCATGGCTGAGCGCAACACAAAAACAAAGCTAAACTTTACCTTGACTGGATGCTTCAGTGCCTCCAGCACAGTAATGCGCGAGGTTTCTCTCACCAGGGAAGGTTTCCCCAAACGTGCTTCTATGTATCGCCCTGCTACTGCCGTGGCATTCTTGGCAGAGTAAACACCCACTGCCAGCAGGGTTAGGCCTGCCACCTGCAAAGAAAAGGGGGAAGGATTAGGAAAAACACTTGGCAAGGCAACGCTATTGTGTGTAGCACGCCCTGTGGTGGGGAATTAAGATTCAGGACAATGCTGACCAATAAGGGTTTATTTTTGGTAAGAAGTTTTATCCCTGTTCAGATAGTCAAGGTCTCACACTCCCTATTCACAGGGCATTTAATACTCTTGCATCTTGCAGCGTGAAAGGCAGAGGAAGCACAAGTAGTGCATATAGTCATGCATTCAGAAGTATGTACTCCCTGCTCAAAACGCGTGTGGCTTTTCAGACTTCTAACTAAGTAGAGTATGTATAAAGACAAATAGCCATTAGGCTTTGCTACAAACCAAAGGTATAAGCCTCCTATGAGAAAACAATATCTCCATAATGCTGAAGCTTTAGCTTCCAGTGTTATGAACAAAAGCACGTTGGTAAAGTTGGTGTGGTTTGGTTTTTTTTTTCCCAGGTATTCCGTGCAGGCAGTTAAGAATAAGCCCACATCAACCAGATGATATCTGCCAGACCACCCCTCATCATACAAGAAAGCATATGCCGAATCAAAGATGCCAAGACAAACATATGAATTGTGGCTGCCACCAAGGCAGTACACACTAGGGAACAAAAAGGACTAGCCAGGGTACGCCTGCTAAAGGTGAACAGTCATGCCAGACCCAACACAACAGGAAAACAGGTACTCAGAAGGAGCTTCAAAGCCAAAACCACAATGGGAATTACCATCACTGCATTAGAGACTGTTCTTTCAGAAACCCCAGAACACGAGACATTCCCATCAATTTGCCAGTGAAGCAGAAAGACTCCAGACTTCTCTGTGGTTTATGGTTGCTGCTCGGTTTAGCACTATGTTGGCTCATACTAAACCAAGAGCCCTGCAGGCAGCTTTTTCCACCATAGCTAGCTGTCAGAATAGACAAGGAGCTGTGCTGACAATGCTAAAGATACTCCAGGAGGTTGCCGAGAATAACATTTCAGGACAGGATTTGAAAGCAAGACTTTACAGAAATCTTTAGCATGTATAGGATTGTCTCCTTAATTCTCAGAGACTGATAGCACTGATAACTTTCATAAAACTTTTATAAGACTTAAGGTGCAGAAACGTAAGCCTCCAGTTCCATCTGTTTGTACACATGCAAGCGAGTCTGTTGATTCACCAAAAGTCCTACTCACCTGAAAATACAAGGGAACAAGGGGCATTACTTTTAAACTGAGAGGTGTTTGGGAAGAGGCCAACAAGTGTTGGCCACCAATTGTTCCACACAGTCCTCAGTGCAAGTAATTAGCTGTGTTCAGCTTACAGCTAGATGCCAACAATTCATACAAGAGCAAGCGCAGATAGACAAAAGAGCAAGCTGCAGCAATAGCTTTTAAAGTAAGCAGACTTTTACTACAAGTACAGAACAAGGTCAAAAGCCTCAAGGACAACAGGATGGCATTGTTCAACATACTGTTCAGTTCCTGCTTCAATGTGTGACACCACCTTTACTTTGGATGGAAACATGAATGGTTCGGAACTGCAAGTTCCAAGATGCAAAGAGTAAGACAACCACCACACCTGATTCATCTCAGTTTACAGGGACTTTAGAACACAAAAGAGACCACTTTTTTAGCAGCCTCCCTCTAAAAACAAACGACCGTGACAAATAATCTCATGCACTCTTACACCATCTGCTGTGGCAACATCCAGTGCTAAGCAAAGTCACAGGTTGATACATCAGGTCCATCCAGGCAGAGATAAGTATTTCAGACTGTTGGACTTCACTGATGTTCACGTTACAAGATACAGAGAAATACAGCTTTAAGACTGACAGCTATGTATCAAAACAGGAAAATTATTCAACTCTCACATTCACAGAACCCCTCAATTACTATGCCAACTCCACAAATCAGTCTGATTACAGTGCCTATCTGTTTTTCATGAAGTACCTAGCAAAGGAATGAATCTCTGTCTGATAAGCGAAGTGAATTCCACTAAAAAACCAAACAAACCCAAAAAGCTTTGAGGAAAACCATTGGGGTTTTGCTTGGATGGGAAGAGGTACAAAAAGAGCAGTAGGCAGGAAGAGCTGAAAATCCAGGGCTAATTTAGAGGAACCCTAAAATAACTGGCTAATTCTTACCTTACAGTCATTTTTCAAAGCAACAGAAAATATGAGTTCCAGCTGTGTTATCTCCTTTCCAAAATATACTTACTTTATTTTTTTTTTTTTAGCTAAATGTCCCAAATTCACAAGACAAGAGCTTGTCAGAAGCAAAAATGACCATAATGCAGGAAACTGGTATCTGGGTCAAGAGAATATGCAGCTAAAAGCACCAAGCACTAACCTGCAAAAGGCTTTGAATACTGCAGGCATTCCAGGTACAGCCTACAGATTACAAAAGGATCCACTAAAAGCATGTCTTGTTCTCCCCAGTGCACTCAGGCAAAGTGTCTTTTGTATCAGCCTGCGTGTATAAAACCAGAGGGTGGAGCAGATGGTGGTGACTGACTTAAAGCAAAATGCCCATTTTAACAAGCCACACTACTAAAAATACATTTTCACTGTAAAGTTTTGTTTTAAGCAGTACACTGAGAAACAACTTTATGTCCGTAAGAAGCCACTGCCACGCTCTTTTGTCCAGTGAAAAGATGTTGGTCCAGTTTTTAATCAACTTATTTAGCACACATAACATTTCTCCAAGTGTTCGCTAGGCTACATCAAAATTAGATATAAAGTTGTGACATAAGCAACAAAGTGAGTTTTAGATCATGTCCTGCAAGGTCTTGAAGTTCCAGAGACTAGGAGTGCTCCTTTATAGATGAAAATGGTACCCTCAGACTCCCTGATCAGAGAGAGCTGACAGTCTGCTATCCACCTGGGATGAGAGTAGCAGGCAAGTTCTTGGCAGCTATCTTGGTGGGAAGAAACTGCAGCTCGGGGACAGAATGCATGCAAAAGGGGAATACTGAAGAATTTCTCTCTGTGGCCTTAAAATCATGTACCTTAATATTATAATTCAAAACCAAAACAAAACAAACTTTCATGATGCATCTCTTACTATTTTCTGGGGGAGTGTTGTCAGAAATTTTTTACTGCAAGGGGTACACGATCAAAAAAATTTTTGAGACCACTGGTTTAGAGGGAACAAACCACTTTTGTGTCCACCAGATCAACTATTACACATCTCCAATATACTTTCCGTAATATTCCTAAAAAGACAGTTTAAATGCAAACATACAAAAGACACCGGGGTTGGGAGGAAACAGGGATTAGATCCCTGTCCCCAAAAACCACCACTGACAAAGAAGTCCTGTAACAGCAGCGTTAAACATTTCATAATGCTCTGTTCACCTGCATCATGAAAGTACAATAAACATCAATCATTAAAAAGCTGAATGAAAACTTGTCAGCTTAGAGCCTAGTCAATCACAAAAATTGTATTCAAGATCTCAAAGAAAAAAACCTGCAGTTATCTCTAACTGGCTATTAGACAAAACCCCTACTCCCCTATATACATAAGAGACAGCAAATTCTAGAACAATCTGTGGAAAAAAAAAAAAAAACAATCTGTGAAAAAGACCCATCTACTTTTTCCAGAGAATTTGCATCTATTACTTGTAATAGCTGGCAAACTTTCAGGAAACATGTTTGTAACAGTGATGTTGCCTCCAAAGCCAAGACAGTTATATGCTGTCGATCAATCAAACCCAGAACTTTTGTGACCAATGAGAAACAAATTATCTATACAAAGAAGACGAGAATTAGTTTGAACAAAAATCTGAAGCACAGTATCTCCTTAAACAAGGACTGCAGAGAGCTCTAAGTGAGCAGCAAATTCCCGCCATGGTTTACAGTTCATAAGCATATCAGAGCAAGGACTTAGTTTAACACGCATTTACAGACAGACTTTTCTGGAAGTTATCGATACAAGTTACAATCTTACCGTGGCTGTAACTTTATCCCAGTCTGTTACAAAAGCACGGAATCCTTCCCCGAAGAGCATCCCAGCTGTCCTATGGCAAGCAAACAGCAAGGCAAGCAGGAGAAGAGAAAGGGATTTCAATGACTGAATTGAAACAATTTACAAGACCACCTTATACTCTATAATGATCTTCTTCAGAACCAGTCAAAACTAATTGAGGGCTCAGCTGGGAACCGAAACATGAAAAAGCATGGCAAATACATTTATAATCATCTGATGTCTACACCTGATCTGGGATTAAATCCAGAAAAGCATCTGGCATTAAGATGGTATCAATTTCTTTAATACATTATTAGTGCTGAACTGGAATAAAAGGTATTTAATTCTAAAGCTTTTTTAATTCAAAATCTCAAAGGACCTAAAATTAACAAATTACAATTCTAAATGCCGACCCCTTCGGAGATAGACTGCTTTATACCTTTACGGCATACGTTCAGAAACTAAAAGAACTCAGAGTTTTCAGAGTAACTGAGTCTCAATCTTAGCGAATAAGGCTTGAAGTAATCTGTTAGAAAAATTGTATAAAACACACAACTCTAAATAGTCTCTTTGGTTCACATTCAATAACAATGTAGCAAGACAAGTGAAAGAGAAGATTCTCTTTAATTCCTATTGTTCAGGGTACAAGAGTGTACAAACTAACTTTTGATATTCCTCAGAGCTTAGAGGAACAAACAGCAAAGTTTCCTACATGATGGGAGAAATCTGCAAAAGAGCAGGGCAACCCATGTCCTTCTCCTGGCTTGCACGTACTTGAGGGACTCTAACACTGTTTGGCGATGTTCAGCAGCTTTTAAGCGGATCTGCTCCCGAATGATGTCGGCATTCTCCCGCTCAGCCTTGGCACGGGCTCTTGCCTCTGCCTCGACACGCAGCATTTCATTCTTATGTCGCAGCTCCATCTCTCGCTCTACAGTAGCTTAAAAAAACAAAAAGGAGAGAAGAGGACAATCTTTTGGGCTGGCTTAATCCCAGGTAGCAGGCAGGTGTAAGAGGTGCGCTGCTTCATCCTGGCTTCACAACAGCTGTGTGTGGTCCCATAGCAGCAGACTTCAAGATCTTAATTCCCTCCCACCCTCCCTCAAAAGGCAACCAACCAGTACAGTATTACAGACGACAGACAAGGAATTTTCCCTCCATGTGCAGAGGGATCACACACCAAATAGGTGGTCTTCTCCAGATGGCACACTGCAAGACAATAATCATGCTTCAGTTCTGGAAGTTCATTACCAGAAAAATTGCTCAGGGCAAACTTTAGTCAGAGATGAGCTAGACAAAAAGGGATAAAGCAACAGAGAGGGAAAAACCACAGCGCTAGGCACTGCTGCTGCTCATCAACAACATTTCAGAGAGGAAGGGTGACATGCTATAGACAATGAAGGGCAAGTGTAATATACACTGCTTGTAAGGAAGCGAAGCAAACCAGAGTTGTCGGTAAAATGCTGTCCCAAACAGGATTTTGGAAGCTCTGTAACTTCAGACACACAGAATTGCGACAGACACATTGATGTGAATGGAGAATGAATGAGAAACCTAAGAACAACCCAGAAGACGAAATGAGGACTTCAAAGCCAGCACCCTCTATCTTCAGCATCACTGCAAGAAATCCTGACTGGACCACCCAGCTACTCGATATCTGAATGCTGGACAGGCTACCTTGACATTCATACCTTGGTGCCTATGAGTAGGTGGATACTACAAGAGTAAAATCACCTTCTCCTACAGGGTTTCGCCATTGAGCTTGTTATATGGTTGCTGCAATACTTCCCTCGAAGATACCGACCAACACTGAGAGTACACTAGATGGCAGCAAGGAGCAGACAACATAGCAGTCCACGTCCGTGTACGGAGCAAACCAGCCTTCCCATCCCGTTTGGTCACACACAAATTGCCTTACATCTCTAAGACTTGTGCCCTAGTGGAGTCCCACTGGAGTTCTGCAAACCCGGTGATTCTGGCAATTCCACAACAACGAAAAGAAACAAAGCAAGTTTCAGACTAAAACTTCATTACTCAGCTTTTATGTTCTACAAGAAACAATGAACGGAGACTAGGTGACACAGATTCAACCGTTCCTCCTAGGAGCTATTTTGTTTCTCCTCCCTCCTCAAAACCTCAATTTTAGATTGTCCCCATGTAAAATTAGAATTTCAGTTGCTATACCAGGAGATGCTGACAGTTCATTGGGAAATCCACAGGGCAGACATTTAGAGTGCAGCCACTTCTAAAACTAATCTTGGAAGCAATTGGTAGTTTTAGTACTACTGGGATTTACCCGTTACTTGCCAATACGACATTAACACATGACCCTAATGAAGCATCAACTAATATGGACAAGGAGTCAAAGATCAGTACAGAGAACTCATCTGCCCACCCGCTCTGTCACTAGCTAAAGAAAAATCACTAGCTTACCACGCCTCATGGCTTCCTGCTTCTGTACAGATTCCTCCTGCTTCCTCAGATTCTCTTCATTAGCAAGTTGCTACAGGCAGAGATGACAGCAGAAGATGTGTTAAAGTTGCAAGAATTCGGTCAAGTATTTGTGTAAGCTTAAGTACTACAAATGTTTTCAAGAAGCTAGTGCTCAGTTGAAGTGCATTCTTCCTCTCCCCATCTCCCAGATTCATACTCTCAATCCCACGCTCCTAGCCACTTTGTCCTAATTCCTGACCTTTTTGATTTGCCTGGCCAGCACTGTTGATGCCAAGCAAATAGTACAGATGAAAGCAACTGTGCCTAGCATCAGCCATCTGGCCAGCACGATAGGGCACACTTCCAGATCACCGCTTTGACTTAAGAAAGCGTGCTGGTTTTGGCTGGGGTAGAGTCAATTTTCTTCACAGCAGCTAGCATGGGGCTGTGTTTTGCATTTGTGCTGGAAACAGTGTTGGTAACACATGCATGTTTCGTTAGTGCTGAGCAGTGCTTACACAGCGTCAAGGCCTTTTCTGCTCCTCACCCCACCAGCGAGGAGGCTGGGGGTGCACAAGAAGCTGGGAGGGGACACAGCCGGGACAGCTGACCCCAACTGACCGAAGGGATATTCCATACCATATGACGTCATGCTCAGCATATAAAGCTGGGGGCAGGGGGGACGTTCGGAGTGATGGCGTTTGTCTTCCCAAGTAACAGTTACGCGTGATGGAGCCCTGCTTTCCTGGAGATGGCTGAACACCTGCCTGCCGGTGGGAAGTGGTGAATGAATTCCTTGTTTTATTTTGCTTGTGTGCGCAGCTTTTGCTTTACCTGTTAAACTGTCTTTATCTCAACCCACGAGTTTTCTCACTTTTACTCTTCTGATTCTCTCCCCCATCCCGTTGTGGGGGGC
Organism: Fulmarus glacialis; assembly: GCF_000690835.1. Classification (NCBI taxonomy): domain Eukaryota; kingdom Metazoa; phylum Chordata; class Aves; order Procellariiformes; family Procellariidae; genus Fulmarus; species Fulmarus glacialis. The sequence goes on along the minus strand of NW_009207264.1, from coordinate 2,892 downwards.
GTGAGAGAGCAGCTGTGTGGGGCCGAGCTGCTGGCTGGGGTTAAACCACAACAGAAAGCTACTATACAGCTCCCAGTGGGTTAGAGAAGGAAGGTGTCATACCTGCTGTCGCATCTGTTCATCATAGCGCTGCCTTGCCAATTTGTCCTGGTATTGGGCTCGCTTCAAAAAAAAAAAAAAAAAAAAAAAAACACAAGAAAAAAAAAAAAAAAAAAAAAGAGGAGTATTCAGAATACAAAGATTAGGTATTTAAGAGAGAACCTAGTCCTGAGGGCAATGAGGTTTGGGACATGCAGGGGGGGGGGAAAACAAAAAACCGCACACAAAGCAAAAAATAATCCCAGGTTTGAATATGAACACGGCAAGGTTTGGGGCAAAACATCCTCAGCCAGCACCAAGAACCCCTCTATGCAGAGAAATCTATATAGTCTGACTTCCTTTTAAGGTATCACAGATATAAAAACAAAGAACAAGTGTTCCTTGGCCCAGAAAAGAAGACTTACTTTACTGGGAAAAACATGTTTTTCATGTTCTAAAACACATTACCTGGATTGGCGATTGCAAGCAATAGAACTGTCAAGATATGCTGCCTGTCAGATGAGCTCTGTTTCTGATTGATTTTCTTGTTCCGCATTAATTTCTCTCATCGATTTTCCACTGCAACTGGCAAATAAACCCATGTCATCTACACTCAACTGAAAGTGGTCTGAGGGCCCATATCCATCAGCAAGGAGGACTCTGTACAAGGGATGATATTATTCTCTATTCCAAATACACAGCAGAACAGCTTTCAGGTTATCTCCTCAACAACTGTAAAGCATGGCACTTCAGAAGTAAATCACGATCAAGTTTGCTTTGACTTCAAATGATGCCCTGTGAACTGTGAGAGTTCAAGAGCTAACTCATGAACCGAGCAAATGACTGTGAAGCCTGCTTCCTGAGCCAGCCCCGTTCAAAGTCCAAACTCTGATGGGGTAAAAAGCAATATGTGCCAAATAAGCAATTTTAGCTATCTTCCCAAGCTAGATAATCAATTAGAATTAATCAATCCCCTAATTTCCTGTGCTCTCAAAGTAAAAAGTCACCATATGTGAGCTATTAGGATAAAAGCTAGCTTACATTTCCCTGATTTCATTATTATTGCCACTTCAGTAACTCATGCTAAAACATACCAGAAAGCACTAACATTGCTCACAACACAGCCTCTGGTAACTGTCAGATTTGCATCACTTCTCCTGTTAAGGTATTTTTTCCTGTCTAAAAGATCAAACTTGGAAGAAATAGGTTGCAGGCTACTTAAGACTGAAATCCAAATAACTTAAGAGCCATTTCATTGTCCAGGCTAACACATATACTTGATAAGCCAGCAGTCTTCAACCTTTTAAGGCCATCAGCTGTTAGACACAAACAAGTGTATCTCAGCACGTTCAACAGCACTTCCCTGAAAGTTCCTTTAGGAAAACTTCAAAGAGCACACAATAAGAGTAACTGCTACTGCCGGTTCCTTTGGATGTTCAAGAATCTCATAACAAAAGTTTAAGACAACAAAGCTGCATATAACTACAAATCAAGCTCAACTTTACAAAGCCAGGGTAGAAGATGGGCTCAGTCTGTGAACTGCCTCACATCTATGGCTGCCCGCGATCCCCTTTCCCCCGCCCACCAAAAGGGGCAATTAATGCATTGTTGCCTTTTCCATAAAGGAGGACAGAAACAAGGTCTCCCATCATGTGGCTTCCCCCTCATTCCCTTACTGCTTGATGCTGTTTTGTTTCTTCACTGAGTGTTTTTCGTCTCTCTTCTGCTTGTACCCGTATCTGCTCATTCTTCAGTTGTTCTATGGCAGCTTCATACTCCTAGTAAGATAAAGAGATCACAAATGAGCTCAATACATCATCCTACAGAGAAATGCTAGTGACAATTATATTCCAAGAAATCCATCTGTAATCGGAGTGATACCCTGCAAAGCTGACCAGTGACACAAGAAAGGCAAAATATGATCATAAAATATGATTGTAAGAAATCTCATAATTAGCCATTTCAGGATTAAATACATTTTATTTAAAAAAAAACCAAAACCCAACACTCAAACAATCCCCAAATTCCTTTATAAAAGAAACAGAAGTCTGTCCTCCACCCAACTACTTTGAAGCTCCCTGAAGAAAATCCTTGTCATTCCCCAAAAACAGTAGTGATATTCTAGGAGTTACAAAACCAGTTGGGACACACAAGCGGTAAACAAAGCCATAAAATATGTCCGAGAATAGGCCAAATCAGCTTGCACTTCACCTTCCAGAATTATCATTATTTTTTTTTTAAAAGAGGCAAATAACTATTATTTGCTGAAGCTGAACAGCAACAAGAAAAACTTAACACCCTCTGCAGATTGCTAGAAAATGGGACTTTGACTTATGCCCCCCCCAAACCTAGCAGTTATCTGAGGTGGGCTGGCTGTACAGCAAATGATGACTTCCAACATACCTTAAGTTTTGTTTGCTGTTCCAGCTGCAAGGTCTGCTCTTGCATGTGGGCAAGACTAAGAGCATCTTTCGCATGGCCTGAAAGTGACAGCGGGAAGAGGTTACCGACAGTACAAAGGTCTTTTCTCAAGTAAGGAGACGCTCAGTCTGTTCAACCCAACCTGGCGCTAGCTGGGACTGTCCAGTGCGCAGCTCCGAACCATCCGTTCAACCCTCCCTGCCGACAGCTGCTCAGCCATCTCAGCACACCCCTGATCTGAAGTCGACAGGTCTACCCTGCTGGGAAGGTGCTCCAGTACCTTCCTCCCCCTTCACAAGCCCTGGAGGAGGCGCTCCGAGGAAGCCAGATACCCCGAGGGCCGACCTCGGGGCCGTATAGGCCGGCCTCGGGGCCCCACAGGCCGCCGGGCCC
>NW_009207263.1:0-15167 GCF_000690835.1 Fulmarus glacialis | reverse complement strand
AAGTTATCTTCCACACCCTCCAGGAACCAAGTAACGCTCCTGCTGTCAGGCATCGCATGTGGTTGTATGACTCAAGTAGCCTGATGTGTGTGGCTTTGTAGAAATGAAAAAACACTCAATTTACCTTCAAAATTTATGATATTCACTAAAAATGAACAACTTAGATGCTAAAGCTGGAATAAAAATATAACTCTTTCAAATGCAACATCTCCGTATGTAGGTAATACCCAAATCCAAACAATTAACATCTGGTACACTAAAGTTTATCTGTATGTGGCAATTTTGGGGGGACTCTGAATTGTTACTGGAAGTTGGCATGCTCTTGACACGCATTCAGCATCTTTTTTTCTTCCACCCCAGTACCTGCTTTCTCTGTTATCTCACACTAGTGCTGTTTTCTTTTTAGTTTCATTAATTTTACCTTACTTCTGAAGATCTTACTTCAAGATAGAAAATACTTTTATTTCTGCATGGCTGTGTTGAGCCAATAATAATGTCTTATCTAACAGCATTATCAACATGTAAATTATTTCAGGGGAAATAACAGCAGAAGAGTTGCAGCAACGCTTGGAGGGGGCTAAGGAGCGTCTGGCGTCGCAGACTGATCTGGATAACAGAGAAGGTGAAGGTAGAACTGTTGGAGGTAAACATTCTTCATTTATATATATACAGATACACATAGTATGTGGTGCATAAATATTGTTTTGTACAGATATTTAAGAGAAATGCTGATGGATATCAGTACCAGCCATTTCAAGTCTTGTTTTTTTATTGTGCCTCTGTGGATTGTTTTAGAAGTAGGAGAGATTTCCTAATGATATAAAACCAAACTTGAAATACTAAATGAAAACTAATGAATGTCAGTCACAAATTACTTTCTCCTCTTTTCCTGGTTTCGCTTTGCTAGTAAACTTCATAGCACAAAAATAATTTTCATTCTTGTAATTCTTAAAAGGTTTTATCATGTATTAGAGAAGTTGGAACAGAAGAGAAGTTAATTGGGAAACAGTTAACCTCTCCACTGTTTTGATGTTTTTGTTACTTGATTTCTATTTGTTTTAATGGAGTGAGGCTTGTATTATGTGCGCTCTCTGTCTTCACTTCCCTAGCAATATTGGCTTAATCATTTGGCCAATTCTAATCAGATTTAGGAGAGGAACTGGCAACTCTGAAACGAAGACAGCAAAGTTCTTGCAGGTTTCATGAAAGTAGGGAGATGATGGAGTAGGGAGAGCTCAATCTGATCCCTTCAAGGGAAAACCTTTGCTGTGATCATGACCGTTGGCTTGCTTTATACACATAGTTAGCACTAACCACAGCAATTGTATCTGTTCTTGACCTTGTAGTTGGAGGAGATTTGCAAGTGGAGCTGTGGATATTGTAGTAGAAAAAGAATGTATTTGCACAAAAGGAGCAAATCTGTCGAAACCATGCATCATTTATTCCACTGCTTATAGAAAACAATTTTTTAAAATGTTTTCCAAAAGAAGACAAAATCTGTCATACTTTTCCTTGCTTTATCAAAATTAGTTGACTAGGATATCTTCAAATTGATAGCTTAAGCAAGGGACAGATATTGGACAAATACAACTAACTTTGGACTACCTAAATCTGAACACTTTCTCAGAAGAGGCCATCTGGGCATATTAATTTCTCTGTGTATCTGCTGGTGAGACAAAAATTCTGGTTGAACTGATGAGTTTTGCTGACGTTTTTACATACAGCATATTTTCAGCAAAATTACATTAGCACAGCAAGGTAGCTGTCCTGCTACTGTAATGTTTCTGAAGGGCCCAGCAAGCATAGAGGATTTGGAGTGCATCGTAGTATGTAGAGCATTCAGTTGTATGAATGTTTGCAATTCTTTGTTTCTCTCAGATTCTGACGTTCTTGGAGAAAACTCACATGGTGACTCTTTGCTTGAATGGCTGAACACATTTCGTCGCACAGGAAACGCCACTCGCAGTGGACAGAGTGGGAACCAAACCTGGAGAGCCGTGAGTCGAACAAATCCAAACAGTGGGGAGTTTCGGTTTAGTCTTGAAATCAACATAAATCATGAGCATAACAGTTTTGAAACGGCTAGTGAGGAGTATGTGGGTATAGATAGTAGCAGAATGTATTTAGAAAGAAGACATCAAAGAGCTGTCAGTCCAGTAACCCCACGAACGAGGAGCAGGACTGCAAGAGAGGCAAATAGTGAGGCTTCAAGCACTGCAAGGACCAGGTCTGTAAGAAGTTCCATGACCCAAAGCTCTGAAGCAGCCTCTCATCCCATCTCAGGGAGGCTCAGGAGTAGAACGAGGGAGTTGACAGGCCTTTCCCAAACAAATACTACACGTAATAATTTTGCAGTTACTGGTGAACAAAGAGAAACGCCAGAAAGAGGTACTTCTACAGGAGTCACAAGAGGTAGAGCTAGAACTAGTGTTCGGATGAGTACAAACCAAAGACTAGAAATTTTGCGGCTGAGATCTACTTTAAGTAGTCGAAGCCGCTCTCCGCTGCAAAGGCAAGGCAATACTGCTCATTCTGAGGAACATGGGCAGAGGCAGGATAGAAATGCACAGCAAGTCAACAGAGGTAGAAGACAAGCAGCTCAGCCTTCTCCGCAGTCTGCTGAAGAACAAGCAAGAGGTAACACTCAGACTTCTCAGCTTTCCAGTGTAGCCCCATCCTTGGGCATAACTTTGGAAGAGGAGGAATCTAGTAGGCCAGCAGCTGCTGCTAGAAGGCATCCAACAATTACATTAGATCTTCAGGTGAGAAGAATTCGTCCTGGAGAAAACAGAGATCGGGACAGTATTGCCAGTAGAACTCGTTCTAGAGTAGGAATGGCAGAAAACACAGTTACCTTTGAAAGTGACAGTGGGGGATTTCGGCGTACGATATCACGATCAGAACGTGCGGGTATTCGAACCTACGTTAGCACTATACGGATACCTCTTCGTCGGATTTCGGAAACTGGGCTTGGTGAACCTTCATCAGTGGCTCTTCGATCAATCCTTAGACAAATTATGATGGGCTTTGGAGAACTGAGTTCTTTAATGGAAACTGAATCTAACTCAGAAGTGCAAAGAGGTGGTCATCACTTACCGGATGTACAGTCAGAGCAGAATAACTCAAGTTCAGCAAACAACAGCAGTGATCCAAGTGAGGTTTCATCTAGAAATGGGCATGCAGTAGAAGGCAGCAGGGAAACAAATGGACAGGGTGATGATATTCAACGCTATGGTCGCAATAATGAAAACCAAGATAACAGGCAGTCTCAAGATGCTAACAACCTAGTGGAAAATGGAACGCTGCCCATGAAGATGAGGATGACGATCGTTTAAGAGGTTTAACCAAAGAGCAGATTGACAATCTTTCTACCCGAAACTATGGGGATATTCACACTGAAAATGAAATTAGTAAAACATGTAGTGTTTGCATTAATGAATACGTAACAGGGAATAAGCTAAGGCAGTTACCTTGTATGCATGAGTTTCATATTCATTGTATTGATCGCTGGCTTTCTGAAAACTCCACTTGCCCAATTTGTCGGCAGCCTGTATTGGGGTCTAATGCCACAGACAATGGCTAGAATTATTTATACTGCTCAGTACTCAAGGATTTGCTTCTGCTCTCTTTATGATGAGCCAGATGGAATGAATTGACTTACATAGGGGTCCATTTGTGTGGGGAGTTTTGTTAAATTTCTTTAAAAATAATAGGAAACTTGTCTAAATCTAGCAATGTAAATACTATTTTTCTCCAAGTGCAGATCTAGGAATACACATAGAACCAAATGGTATCAGTAAAGTTTATATTTTTTTAGGTAATTTTGTTATGCTAAGCACTTTTGTAAATACAGAAATGCAATAGTTAATCAGTCCTGCTTAATGTATGTTTTTTTAACAGTGTAATGAACTCACTTTATTTAGATTACGAATTGTTTCACACAGACCCACCACTGTGTTGAAAAATTAGTGTCTAAATAGCCATTCGTTAGCTTTTTGTTCTAAGAACAATTTCTTTTACAGAGAGTCTCTTGCTGGACATGTTTGCTAAAGATATTTAAGTTACTTGAAGTGCTCATTTTAATAGACAGTATATTTTTTTTAACATTGAAATATCCTTTCCAAAAACTTGCCAATTTGGTTCTATTTAAAAAATTTTATGGCAATTTTTGCATGTGGTTTTACACAATGCTTAACGCTGATGAGTTCATATTCAAAAGTGGATGGGTTAGTGACATTATAAAATGTACATAATTAAATGCTGTCTTTGACAATCGCTGTCTTTTCAATGCAGACAGCAGTCAAATCAACAATAATTCCAAGAGGGCGTGTCTTACTGAACACAATATTTGCTCAAAGAATACATGAGCACTGAGGAAGCCTTTTTACTCTTCCAAATTACTCAATCGATATTCATGGGGTTTTAACTGCCTTAGTTTAAAGAGGGAAGTATTTCCTTGACCATTATATCATCTACAATATGCATGATTTGTGCATCCTACTCAGAAAAACAAAACAAAGGCTTGAAGTGGTTTTGTACAGAAATTTAAGGTACACATAATATTAGTCCTCTTAAAACATGTCTGAGGACCAAATGGCAAAAGACACTAAAAATAAGCTTCCCTTAAAGTTCCCAGATTACTGTATAATTAGATATTAAACTTTATACCAATAACTTATAAAGAAATAAAGTTGCAAACTAAATAATTGAGGCTTTGTGTGAATTACTGTAGATTGGTAAGAAGATTTATCTTTCCTGATGTTCCGTCTCAGTTTTGACTTCATTCTTTCCCCAGTTTTCCCCAGCTGTGTACTTGTGTTTCCACAATGCGTGTGTTAGCTGTTACGGTAGATAAAAATGCAAAGCAAAGCACTCTTGGGGCTTCTGGAAATAAGCTGAACATTACAAAGCTCATTTTCTGAGCAATGTGCATCTCAATCCTTAGAGAAAGGCAGAATTGTTTAATACTCTTACGTGTGTATATTCTGAGCGGTAGAAAGAATACTTAAAGTGAAGAAGTCCCACTGACTTTCTCTGCCTACAGATCGCCTTGACAAATGCTCTTCTGTGCCTACTGTGCTTCAGTTAAAACATCTGCTCGTGACATCCTTGAAGGGGAAACTATAAAATCCTGTGTTAAGCTACTGGATGTCTACTTCAGTTTTGCAAGTGAAAAAACTTGTGTCAAAAGTTCCACAGAAGTGCTGCTTTTTATTCCTAAAAGTAGTTCTGAGAAATTCTCTTTATGAGGTTTAGATGAGTTTAAGGATACGATTAAGATCTTTTCTGATGTGATTTGGACTGCTAGTTATTGTGAACACTGTTGACACTTTCTTGAGTGCCTCCTCAGCCATATTAAAAAATGAGGAGATTTAAACACGATTATCAGAACTAGCTTATTTTTTACATTTTTTTCTTCCTGTTACTTCTGTTAACTCCTGATGTTGACAGTATCTAAATACATGGCTGCCTTCTGCTACTTCCTTGACTCCTTTTGGTCTTCCTTTATATTTGAAAGCTTCCTGACTCAAGTGCCACATGTGTGGAAAGCTGCCTTTGCCTCACTGTTGCCTTGCTGGTCGGGTTTTTTTGTTTGTTTGTTTGTTTTTAAATAACTGAGGAGTCCTAATTAATCTCTTTTTATATAGGAGCTATTCTTTTGTAACTATTCTTGTTGCTCTTTTAAAGTGGGAGAACTGGTACTCATGCAGAATTCAAGATGTGGATGCACTAGGCATTATACGATGATATAACAACTGCTTTTTTCCTCTCTGTGATCTTCCAAATAACTCCTAATATTCTGGGTTTGCTTTTGATTGCTGTTTTGCTTCTAATGCCCCAATAATTCTGTACCATTTGCAGATTTTATCACTTGTTATTTATTTTCTTTTTCTGATCATTTTTAAGTATGTCACATAGCACAGGTATTTGCAATGCCTTCTAAACCAAGGTTTAACAATTTATTTCTAGCTATTTAATCAGTAAACTTGTGAGATTTTTTTTTTAATAAAAGGGGACTAGAGATAAATATGAAGAAATTCAGAAAATAAATATGGTAATTGTCCTTAAGCTGATACTTGTTGAGGAGAACTTGAAATCCAAGTAAAGCACTGGCAGAATGAAGCTTTTTTGTTAATTATTAAATCCCTATTAAATTAAATAGATTCAATTATCCCTGAATTCCGTCTGATTAGGTGAGCTAATAACATGTTTTATTCTTTCTTTTGCTTGTAAAAGGGCTGAGGACAGGAAGAAGACTTGCTTGCTCTTCATATATTTCATGTAAAGGTGCAATAGCCTTTGCCTATATCCTCCTTCACAGGACAGCTTTATAATGTTACTACATGTCATTAAAAGAAAAAGAAAATCTCTGATATGTAAATCAGCACAACAATAAGACACTTTGCTCAAGTTTGTCTATAAAATTATAAAGGCATCAAAGTATATTTGTGCATAACATTCGTTTTCAAGAGCGAGATGCAGTTTGTGTTGCAGTCTGCTATTGCTGGAATAACCTGAGGTCAGACACTAAAGCAAGTGCGCACGAGTAACATTGAGATCACTCGTTTAACTTCATTTTTGCAGTATCAGTCAATTTTTTAGTAAGTTTAAACACTTAACATTTCAAAGGGGCACATGATAGGTTTGTTTTTAAAAAGTTTTTGTTAACAAATGTATTAAAGGTACAGATGTCTGGAAAATTGGATTGAATACAAAAGTATTTGAAATCCCATTTCTTATTTGGAATGAAGAAGATGAACATTTCCTGTACTATCCAAAATGTGTTTTTGAAAATTTCAGTTCTTAACATGTTACTGGAGTTTGGGGATTTCAATGTTTGTAGCCGAGTTCTACTTAGTCCTTTTCCACAAAAAGAAATACCAAAGTGTTTAAATTCTGGAATGCCACAGGTTTGTTCTGTTCTTTTTTCTCCCCCCCTCCTCCACCCCTCCCCCACCCCTGTGAATCTTGACGATTCTCTCTCTCATTAAGATGCAAACGCTTCAATAATCCACTGTGTTCCTTCCTCCTCTTGAAATTTAAGCATAATCTACGTTTTCTCATGGACACTTTCATTTAATTTAGTTGACTTTCAGCTCCCAGTTAGAAATTTTCCCCTAGTGAAATTCTAGGCTTGTTCTAACAGCTCCCATTAAGCACATTTTTCTCCCTTTTCAAAGTAACACTTCAGCTACTGTGGAACTGTATTCGTCACCTGTGCTGAGCTCGGCTTCATGAATGTATCTTGTCTGCTCCTGGCTAACTATGGTTTGTGCTGAAGGCAGCAGGAGCTAGGTACTTCCCAGCCGGGTTTCTGTGTCACAGGAACACTGCTCAAGGTAGGCTGTGCAATCTTAACAACATACTCTGTACAAGAAGGCCCCGAAATAAATTTGGGCTCTCTTATTTTTATTGTCTTGACGTGTCTAATGTGGTAGATGTAACTTGGATGTTTTAATAGGTCCACACACTCACTTTTCTTGCACAATTTCTAGCATCAGCTGTAGCATGAGAGATTCACTTGTCGGACTGATTCTGTGCTTCTCAGGCTTGTGATTTAAAGTGTGTGTGATGATTTGGTCATCTGTGCAATTCCTGCCTGTCAATTAATGTGGAGTTAGCTCTTACTGCTATACAAATGTAAACTGGAAAGTATGTGTGACGATATATTTGCAGTGGAAGGCTGCCTGCCTAGAAAAAGGGCTTCATGGTGCTGAGTTCTGGCTATTCCCAGGTGTGCTGAGAAGGTGGCCGAGCTGGGATCAAACCCTCCACCCCATTCATGTGATAGGGAGGCAAGACGACTGTGAGAAATTAGGGGTAATGAGAAACCGGTGACATAGTGGAGCTTAAAAGGCCTTCCTAAGGCAGCTGGGAGCAACTCACAGGAAGTATTGGGCAGGAGAGTGCAGGAGAGGGGTTATCTTCAGCAGCTTTGGGACCCGAGTTTAGGTGCAGAACCAGTGGGAGTGTGAGATGCAGGGCAGGCTGACACCTGCAGAAGTGCGTTGGGATGCTCTCAGGAGAGTCTGGGAAGCTTCTGTTCTGCTGAAGTAAATAGTAACAGGATGTGCGTGTCCACTCATGCATTACACGGGTCCTAAGAGTGAAGGTAGAGACTGTTGTTTAATCTGTGAGGTTGATGGAGGGGTCAGAGAAGCTAGCACCAGGTACTGGGCCCAGTTGGCTGGCCAGTTGGTCCAGCTCTCAGGCTCTATTTCCTCATCTCTTGCCTAGAAACCCAATGCAATGTTAGTGCCTGGTTTCAGTTTAGACTCAGAGACATTAAACACCTGAAAATTTGTCTGTGTGTTCTCTAGTTGCAGCTGAATAAATAGCCAGATGGGGCAATCGGGAGTTTTATTTTTCATAGTCGCCTTTGATCTGGAAGAGCTAGAACCTGCCTTGGCTACAAGAAGCTTTTGGGATTCATAGTCTGTTCAAGGCTCTACTGCCCAGAGTTTGCACAACAGAAGGCACAAACATCATATAGATGGATATTTTTATGGTGGCTTTCCTGCAGGAAGTGCAGGTTACAGCAGCAGCAAGATCACGACAGCAGCGTGGGGGTGTAGCCAGGCCCCAGCAGGTCCTTACAGTTCCCACTGGTGAATAGGTGGTGTCTGTGCCGCTTGCCCAAGGTGCCATGTCTTCACTGTGCCCGGTGTCAGCACGATTAGAGCAGGGGGAGGGAGGTACATCTCTGCATGTGATAGTAGCTGTTTAATTTGCTGAGCAGGCAGTTTGAGTGCTACCAGTTCCAAATGAAGCAGCACTTGTCAGCAGGAGCAGTGGGAGCTGTGGCAGTGTTGGGGTGCTGCTCCCAGCAGTGCAGAAGGCGGAAGAATATTTTCACCGGCAGCACAGACAGGTGTCTGTCTAGCCAAAGTGACAACATCCCCTTGCGGCATGGACTGAGAATGCTTACTCATCAGGTTGCGGGCTTACGTGGGGCTTTTGTGTCTGTCATAGCAGTCAAAGGGAGGTTGCATCCAATTCTGGGTGGCTGGAGTTTTTTGCAGCCTGTTGATTCATCTTACTGTGAAGGTTAAAATAAAGGGAAGATCTTAAAAAAACTACATAAAATAAGTAATGACTTGACATTTGCTGGATATAAAAGACTTGAAGCCTTATAGTTAACTACAGTCAAGGGAATAGGGTGCTCGTAGGTTGGGGTAATGAACCTCTTCAAACAGCGCCAGACCACCACTGGTGACACTGGTGCGTAGCGCAAGGGAGAAGACAGCTGAGCACTCGCACATCTGTGCAGAAGCAAAATGTTGCTGCAGTTGTGAAGTGAAGTACGATGAAGCTGGGAAAAGTGAGAATGAAGGTTGCCTATGCCACCTGAGGTCCGCTTTCTAGTACCTCTCCATGCTGGTATTATCTCTCCCTGCAAATGTGGCCTCTCTCGGAGCACCGAGTGAGTCAGGTTCACTTACTGAGCTGCTAGCAAATCTTTCCTTGTCTTCTGTTACATGCCTTGGAGTCTTTTTTACTCCATACTTTTAAATTCCTATCTTTAAAGGAAGTATCTACTTCTTCCTGACTTATATCATGATGCTTATTGTTCATGGTAATTTTCTCAATAGTTTTGTGAGAGAAGGATCTGCTTTGTACTTAGAAATTTTACTTCTCATCTATCTTTTTTTTTTTTTTTAAATGAGCATCTATTTCTCCATCTGACTGTCTTCTATTCAGGTATTTAATGGGATGTAGCTTACATAAATATAATTGTATGGCATGAAAGAAGGCTAAAAATAAAGAAAGAAATGTTCAAGATGAACAGCATTATATCCTCAAACCAGAGGAAATGCCCTCAAAGCCATCTTTGGTTGATCTCCAGTAGACATTTTCTATTGGTCATCTCCTGGCCCAGGGTGCACAGCTATTGGCACTGGCATCAGGCTAGCTTTATCTCTGGAAAGAGTAAGTGACATGTTAAGTGACTTTTATTGGTGACATTAAGAAAAGCCATTTATTTCTGTGGTAATAAATAGGAAAATGTGGGTAGGAATTTTTAAAATAACAATTTATTTCAATTGAAATACTAAATTCAGGTTGACTGGCAGCACTAACCCAGAACCTCTTTAGAAAAGCCTTAATATGGAAAATGACCCAGAGAGCTGGATTGGACAGGGCCCTTGAAAAGATGCAGAGAACTATCAGGCTGAGTTAATAGGGTTTTCCATTTCTTATATGTGTGATGCTATCAGTGACTTTCTAGCTAATATGGCCCTGTATGCCTCTCTAATAGCCTCCTCTTTAATAATATATGTTGTAGAAATGGATTCCTGTGTTACCAAATAACTGCAAACTGGGCAGAATTGTTTTAATTTCATCCTGTTCCTCAGACTCTTTCCAACTTCCTTTTCCTTCCCTTCTGTATTCATGAGATCTTTTTGTACACCTATAACCATTTCCAAGCTTTTTTTCACCCTTTCATCTTAGGAACAGGCTATTTCCGCAAAGCATTTTCCTCTGGCACTACTGAAAATTTCATGTGAGTCATGTACGTGTCTAGACAGGGGTAGAGATTTGGGATAATAGGGGCATCACTCCTCCTGGTTTTCATAGTCTCACTTGCAGGGTTTATTGAACACAGAGTGTCTCAGAATAGCTCCAAAACTAATACAAGGGCATCATAGTGGTTTGGTGACATATTTGTACCGTAACAGCAATATTTGCTTTATACTGCACCATAAACCAGAAAAGCAACACCAGAGAACTGTGACTCAAAATGTACAGCTTACATTCACAGTGCTGTGACCTGAGAGGTTTGTCAGACGCTCTAATCTGAATTAACCAAAATAATGCAAGAAGTTACGACTTGTGCAGTGGCATCACCATGACAGGTTGCACAACCTCTTTTGGCTTGACTCAGTGTCATTCTGTTGGTCATTCTGTTCATAGAATCATAGAATCATTTAGCTTGGAAAAGACCTTTAAGATCATCAAGTCCAACAGTTAACCTAACACTGCCAAGTCCACCACTAAACCATGTCCCTAAGCACCACATCTACACGTCTTTTAAATACCTCCAGGAATGGTGACTCAACCACTTCCCTGGGCAGCCTGTTCCCATGCTTAATAACCTTTTCGGTGATGAAATTTTTCCTAATATCCAATCTAAGCCTCCCCTGGCGCAACTTGAGGCCATTTCCTCTCGTCCTATCGCTTGTTACTTGGGAGAAGAGACCGACCCCCACCTTGCTATGACCTCCTTTCAGGTAGTTGTAGAGCGCGATGAGGCCTCCCGTCAGCCTCCTCTTCTTCAGGCTAAACAGCCCCAGTTCCCTCAGCCGGTCCTTATAAGACTTGTTCTCCAGGCCCTTCACCAGCTTCGTTGCCCTTCCTTGGACACACTCCAGCACCTCAATGTCTTTCATGTTTTTAGATTTTTAGAAATACAAGGATGGAATTAGTTAATTAGGTGTTTTGTTGTCTGATATACAACCGAATTATAAATGTAGCCTTTTCATCTAAAAGCAATAGCTAAATGGAAACTGGAACATGAAATACGATAGCTTGACTGGAACATACAGGATAGGTTATCAGGCTGGTTTTGGCATCAAGCACCTTGCTAAGCCACAGGCGTGGTTAAATTATGTTAATATAAATATGACAATAAGGTTTGGCTTTGATCTGGCATAAACATGGCTGAATTTGTATAGCCAAGCAGAGTTGCACAGCTTAGTTCTATTAATATTAGGCAGACTGTTAATCAGTATGAAAAATAAATATGTAAGTACTTAAATAAAGGAACCAGAGGCATGCGTGAGAGGACAGTTTTCTGGAGTTATTGACATGACAATTAGCAACGTGCAAATTTGGAAGTATGAAAGGAGATGGTAAATTACAGCAGGTTATGTCCTGCCACTTCCTGCTTTTGCCTTGATGGGAAATAACTATTCTATTTTTAAAAGCTGCTTCCCCATGCCCAAGCTGCTGCTGAAGTAAGCCTGTGCAGTCTTGTAGTAACTACCAAGTGATTGATCAGAGCCCAACCAACCTGGCGAGAAAACCAACTGACCACCAGGCCAGCTAGGAATGATGTGAGGAGGGACATGACAACCCATGACCAAATGAGGGAGTGGTGGACCAGGTTCAGAAGCAGAGCGTGCAGGGTGATGTGGACAGGAGAAACCTCTTAATCAACAGAAGAGTGTTGAAGTGGGGTAACTTCAAGTGTGTGCACACAAATAAGGAAGGCCAGCATGGTGGGGACAGCTGTCATACCTTCTCTGGGAAATTGGCAGTTCAAGTGCTTGTAAACCAGTGCACGCAGCATGGGGAACAAGCAAGAGGAATTAGACATCTGTGTGCAGTTACAGGGCTATGACCTCATCAGGATCACAGAGAGATGGCGGGATAGCTCACACAACTGGAGTGCTGCAAGGGGTGGATACAGGCTCTTTAGGAAGGAGAGGCCAGGAAGGGGATGGGGAGGAGCTGCCCTTCGTGCGCATGAGCTCTGCCTTGGTCGGATGAGGAGCCAGCTCAGAGCCTACAGGTCAGGACTAGTGTGCAGAGCAACATGGGCGATGGTGTAGTAGGTGTCTGCTACAGACCACCTGATCAGGAAAGAGAAATAGATGGGACCTTCTTCAGACAAGTGGAAGAATCCTCACATTCACAGGCCCTGGTCCTCATGAGGGACTGTAACCACCCTGATATCTACTGGAAGAGCCACGCAGCAGGGTACAAACAGTCCAGGAGATTTTCCAATTATCATTTCACAAATGATAGCAAGTATTCCTGACTGTTTCCTCATCCCATCAAAATTTAAGGACTATATCTTTCAACATACATCCCTGAAAAGAGACACTGACGTTGACTGAAGGTTTGCAGGATTTACCAGTTCCTGAAGAGGTTTTGAGACCTGACTCTCCTTCGGAGTGCACTCACCACACATCAGTGCAGTCTGCAGGATTTTAAGGGAGAGAGGGGGCAAATGGCAGAAAACTCTGCATTAAGATTATCCGGTCATATACTGTGGCTATAACTATGGAGCTGTGCATACCCAGCTTTGATCAGAGCAGCACACACAACAAAAGAAATGGGCACGCTCACAGTGAAGCACTCAGAGATGAGTCTTTAAAATGAAATGTATCATTTGCTCTCTTGAGATGCTGTGCAGCTAATCTGAATTCAGCCTGTACACAGAATCCATCAACAACAGACAAGCACTGCACGGCATCCTGCAGCCTTCCCTCAGCCTGCTCTCGTTTACAGCAGCAATGGGGTTAGCCCACCTTTTGGCGGCACAACGGGTACCTCAAGGCAAATTTTCTCCCGTTTCCTTTCTTTCCCTGCGGTTACGCTAGACTTTGACTAATCTAAACGAGACCTGGAACAGTTCACCAAACACCGGCTCAGTGCAAGTTGCTCCTTGGCATTCACGCTTATTCCAGAAAGTCTTTATCTCACCATTAAATTTATCTTTAGTGTAATGTAAATTGCCTGAAGTGCAAGAATGAAACATATACACAATAAAATAAAACAAACACAGCTTTGATTTTCTTTTACAGGTTGAACAGCTATAATGGGATATGTGGGGTCACCTTCTCCCATTATATTAAGCAGTCCTTTATAAAGGCCTAACTTCAGGCATTTATAACACACAGTTGGGGTTCTTGTCGTGAGTAAAGTGGGACAGATACAGTATATCACTTGCTCCTGCTTCCAAGAAAAGCACTTTATTTTTTATCTTGAGCCTTTCTGTCTCATCTTTAGTATTAAGCCTTCATCTAGGCCAGGTCCATTATAATGTATTTCCTTACGCAACATTAGTTCTACTGTGCTGAACATTTGACATACCTTACACAGCCTATAAGCTATTTTTGCAGTTCACACAGGTTTGAGCTACATCAATAATGGCTCATCCCTTTACCTTCAAGCATGCGTGCTCAGGAAAGCATACCATGTTGCTATTTTAATACAAAGGTCTTGCCCTTATCTGAGTGAGTGGTGCATGAATAGAGCACTTCAGTTGCCAGTACTATTCCTTTTACTGATTCTTAAACACATTTTGCATGCAGCTTATTCTATTTGTTCCGTGTTAGTAGTGTACATATAAAGACTGAAAGAATAGGAAATACCAATATGTGTATGAGCATACAGTTAGTGTATAGCAGTTAACGTTAATACGCATCAGTGAGAATAAAGAATTGTATTATTCCTTGTCTAACACTGTAGGTTATGTCTGTGTGTGTTTGTGTGAGTGTATATACACATACATAAATTGAATTTTAGGAAATCATGTAATCATAAGGAAAGAATACAAGCATCGTAGTGTAATGATTAAGTTAGAATTATTGCATGTCTGGATTCAGGTTCTTTTGTTGGGCTACTTTATCATCATATAGACACTACAGTTGGGGGCTATTGCCAATATCATGACAGCTGAGACCTTACTATTTAGATTGTTTAAATTACGTTTGCTTAGTTTGTTTTTCTTGAAATTTTCTGTTGGATGTGGCATTGAAGTAAGAACCAAAAGTTTGGGGTTATTTCAGCAAAAGGTTTCTAAAATTTAGTTCCTAATTTTTTTTAAGGCATCTCCAAGTCCACAGACTCCAATTTATTTTTTTACCTGGATCTCAAACAATGATTCTGGCCTCCCGGCTGGTCTCACTCACTCAGTTCACGTTATTCCCCTGTGTCCATACTGCGCTCTGGCCCATCACATGAATCAAGTTACAAGCTCCTTTCCCGCCTCACTGTATGAACCAGGTTGTGAGATGCCCCTGAGAGTAGCGCAGTGCGAGACACCCAAAACCCCAGAAAATACCGTGTTGTGATTCATTCTAATTCCGATGCTGGCGGACGCGGGGGAGGCAGAACAATTTGAATGAGACGGGCTGTTTGGGACAGCAGCACGCTGCGAGCGAGAGCCTTGCCGGAGCCCCGGCGCGCAGGGGCCCGCAGGAGCCCGGGGCTTGTCCCTGTGCGCTGCCTGGACCTGCTTAATTAAGACCAAAGCCTCCGAGCTGAAGACGTGTGGCACAGCAGAAGAGGGCGCCAGACAACGGGCGCTGGCTCGGGGCTGCTTCCCCCACGCACAGGCCGCTGTGGAAAGGG
Source organism: Fulmarus glacialis (assembly GCF_000690835.1). NCBI lineage: Eukaryota > Metazoa > Chordata > Aves > Procellariiformes > Procellariidae > Fulmarus > Fulmarus glacialis. The sequence continues at coordinate 83 of NW_009207263.1, read as the reverse complement.
GAAGGTGACCCGGGAACACGGCACCGAGGGTGCGGGGTGCGCCGTGGGCCCCGGGGAGCGATGGGGGGACACGCTGCTCCTCC
>NW_009207262.1:0-48678 GCF_000690835.1 Fulmarus glacialis | reverse complement strand
GCCCCCCCGCCCCAGTTAGTGAAATTGGCTTTAGAATGCAGTTGGTCAGATTCCTTAGTGGAATTGCAGACACTGACACGACTTACATATTTTGCATATGTATCACATGACTACGAAATAGTGATGACTTGTTCCAAAAAGATCTTGCAATCAGATGAGAATTTTTTCTACAATAGAGACACTGAGAAATATGAAATGTAAGTACATGGAATTTTGCATGATACTGTGGTATGCTTGAACTAAGTTTTGAAGAAAGAGTATATAGGGTAAATGCATCTGACCACATAATCAAAAGTGAAAGAATCTTTTTTACAAAGAAACTGTACAGTTAGAGGTGAAAGTGAAATTTTCCTACTTCTGCTGACTCTGTCATTACCAGTTACTTAAGTACTGCAGATGATGTTTTAACTCTGCAGTGTAGCCTGAGTAAAAGGCAGTGTGAGATCCAGACTGGCTCTGCACCCAGTTCAGGAAGATACATGAATTTTGTTATCCAAATGAGTCAACAGTTCATATATACATGCATTTGAGTGTCTTCCTGAGGAGCATTGCTTTTCTGAAATGGTCTCTGGCAATCATGGTCTTTTCACACTTTTATAATTTCCAAGCAGAAAGTAGCTTATTCTAGTTCTTTTGCTCGTGCAAATTGCTTCCAGTGCTGAACTAGCTCTAATACACAAAGGGTCTACACAGTTCATGGGATTTTATTACCACCTATGCATATGGGTGCAATAGGAATGTAACTCATTTCCTTAAAAGCCCAGTGTCTTACTTAACTGATAATTTAAAACTTTGATCTCAAAGAAAAAAAGAAAAAAAAGGTATTGTATATAAAGGCATCTGTTGGTGGAGTCCTTTATAATAAAAAGGTGATATCCTTCGATCCTTCTATTTTTTTATGTAATTTCCGCTAAAACCAGAATGTAATTTTATCAAAAGAGGAAGGAATCATCCATTTAGTAACAATTTGTTGCAATGTAGGAGGTTTGAAATAAACATGTGAAACACTTTGAATATAATTTATTGTTCATTTTTCTCTCTGAAAAATAATTTCTCTTTAAAAAAATATTCTGCTCTTTGAAATCCATGGTTGTTGGCTACATGGAGAAAAACATGTAAAACCGAATAAGATATCTTAATATGAAATATATTGTTTCAGAACATTACAGAAATTGAGAAAATACTTGCTGCATATCTAGCAATCTGCAAACTAGTGAATGATAAAATGTTTGATTCTTTGACAAAGGAATGTAGTCATGGATTGTCAATGCTGTTTCCAGAGAAATGGAAGATAAACTTAGTCTTCCTATGGTAAAGCACAACTTCAGGGCAAAGAAGGGCTAAATATTTCTTTTTTAACTTTTTTTTGTTGTTGTTAACTTGTACTGTAGAACACTGGTGTCCTCCTGTGGACACAAATCATAACTGCATGATAGTCCTCACCACAGGGTAGGAAGTAGGCCAACTAGAATGTCTACGTTTCTGTATATGGTTGCACATTGTAACTAGGACCTTAAAAAAAATCTTGCAAATTGTATTACTTCTTTTCTTACAAAATCACTGTTAACCAAAGATACCAAATATATGTACTTATATATTTTTAACTGATTAACTGCTGGGACTGAAATCTACATTCTTTTCTTTTAAATGTAGTGGAATATGATCCAAATCAATTTCTCCAGAGCCCTGTGCATACTTTACTAGACATAAGTGAGACCAATTCCAAAAGAAAGTATCAAAAATTGTCTAATTTTCCCCATGTAAGTTTGACTTTGGACCCTTGCTAAATGTAGATAATATTTTTAAAAATCTGATTTCACAGTTATTTTCATTAGAGCTGCGAAAAAGATATTTTATTTCTGATATCTTTTCACAAAATGTTCAGTTTTTCAAATATTTTCTGATTTTGAAAGAAAAGTCAGTAGAAGCATTTGTAACTTCCAAAGCTAGGGACATCTATTTAGTAACAACTTGAAAGCATCATTAATGGGAACTGGTACGTTCTTAGACTGTAAGACTAGCACTTCTTGAATTATTTACCTTTATTCAGGCCTGGTAACAGAGTGAGACAAGAAATGTTAAGCACTACTGCCTGTATACAAGGAAAGAGTATAATGGAAAATTTGTCTGGAAGAAAACATTTGCGTGTAGCAGCATCAAAAGCTTTTGTTCAAAGTGCCAGGTATGTTTTATTTTGAGAGAAGACTAATATAAAACAGACCTAAAATTTGATTTACAGATTTGGGGATCAACATATTGATATGATATTATCATATCAACAAAATCAAAATAGTTGTGAGTTGGAATGCTTAACAAAGGATTTGACAGATTTTTACAGGTTAGTAAATTTATCAAGTACCAAATCTTCCACATAGCTGATCTTGCAATGTCGTAGGATCATAGGAAAATCTGTTTGGAAGGACCTCAGAAGGACTCTAGTCCAAACTCCTGCTCAAAGCAGGGCCAGCCCAGGGCTTTATCCAGTCTGGTCTTGAAAACCTCCAGGAATGGAGACTGCACAACCTCTGTGAGTAACCCGCTCCACTGTTTGACTGTACTCATGGGGGAAAAGTTTCTCCTTATATCCACTCTGAACCTTTCTTATTTCAACTTATGCCCGTTCTTGCTTGTCCTGCCATCCACTATGAAGAGCCTGGCTGCTGCTTCTCGATAACTTTGTTAGGTTATTAAGAAACGTCTGCTTGTTAGGTCTCCCAAAGCCAACTCTTCTCCATGCTGAACTAGCCCTCTACTCTCAGCCTCTCCTCTCAAGACAAGTGCTCCAGTCCATGGATCATCTTGGTGGCCCTCTACTGAGCTCGTTGCAGTTTGGCCATGTCTGGGTGTGTTGGGGTGGCCTAGAACTGGATGCAGTAGTCTAGATGTGGTCTAAAGAGTGCTGACTAGAGGGTAATAATCAATTCCCTCAATCTATTGTCTGTTCCCATTAATACCGCCCAGGATGCTGTTGGCCATTGTCGCCAGAGCACACTGCTGGCTGCTTTTCAGCTTGCTGTCTACCAAGACCCCCATGTCCTTTTCAGCAGAGCTACTCCTCAGCCAGTCAGTCCTCAGCCTCTACTGTTGCAGAGCATCGTATTAATATTGTGAACTCTATGTCATGAACCCAAAAAGGAAGGATTGCTTTAAATAATGAATAGACAGGAGAAGGTGATGCATGGATGATGCATGACTTTGGTATGAATTCTTTGCTATTTGGAAGAAATAAATTAATGAGCAAAAATAGGCAATTAGAACTCCTAGAAGATGAACACATGACGGCTGATGTAGGGCTGTTAACATTGTAATACTTTCCTCCTTCCATTGATCATTAAAAAGAGAGTGATGAATGAAGTTAGACTAGCCAGTGTAACAGAATTGTAAGGTGATGTCATGTTGTGGATGAATCTGTATTTTTTTGAATTTGCATGTTATGACAAGCACTTTTTCAGGAAGGACTGAGCATATATATATAGCTCAACGCATTCTGCAAGAGAGACAAAAAGTGGTGAGCAAAAACTAGGCCTTAATAAATCTTAGTGTTAAGACATAAGGTATGTGAGCATTTGGACTCTAAAAATCATGAAACTGTGGGAGAAAATGACAAAGATCGCCAGATTCAAAACCTACTTTTTTAAAAATAGTAAAACCATTGAACAGGTGATTGTTTAATACCAATCCATAATTTTTAGCTAAATTCTAAAGCTTTTGCTCACTCATGAGTACTGTGTTGTATCACAATCTGGAAGCTTATTAAATTTTATTAATTCAAAGTAACATTTGCATGGAATATGCTCAAAACAATTTGAATGCAGCTAGAGGCATTTGGGGTATATTCTTCTGTTACAGTGCTACTATACTATGCAAAATCCATAGCATTTTAATAATTGTTTTGTTCTATTTTGTAATGTTTTTAGAATGAGAAATTAACATAATAGGAAGCAGATTATTCCAGTGAGAACATCTCAAGTAGATTTCTACTATTTTTTTAATAAGGGCTCTTGAGCTAAGATTACACAGAAATACGGTAAAACTATCAATTGTTTATTGCTACTTCTGCTGAATGTGTGAAGGTGTTTTGTACATAAAAATGGAAAATACCTTTTGTATGAAGCTCATATGCTAACCTCTCATTGCTGAGATTGTATATGGTGGTGCCTAGATCAGGTAAACCTGGATGTTTGTAGAAGTAAAATCCTTTATCTTGGCTAGAGTGTGGTTGTTTTCCTTCATTAAGCTGTACTTCGCTTTCTTCAGGTACGCAGGTGAAGCCGGAAATTATTCTCTTGTAATGTTTGCAGCTAGACACTTTTGGAATACGTGTTTACCTTTGGTAGGTTCTCCACATGACAGAGAGCAGTTTAAGGAACCTACTGAAATAATTCTTAAGAATATAATTAAAGCAGAATCTAAAAATAAACAGGTAAGAATATCTAATAGGTATTGTTAACTGTGCTTGTGTTTAGTGATAAAGAAAAATTCTGGTTTGCTCTGAAGCTCTGGGTGCATACTTCAAGATACCTTTCCTAAGAGGGGAAAGAGACTTTTTTGTCATAAACACATATATGGTTTCTTACCTGCATTCACATAGCATGCATTCACACATACAGGGAATCGCACACACTTTTTTTCCATTTGGTGGTTCTTCTGGTTTTAGGCAATTGTCAGACTTGCAACAGTTTTCTTCAAAATAATTTGCTGTCTGAAGGGCTGTAGTGTTTCACTTTGTGAAGCTCACAAAAGGGAATGTTTAGAAAATATTCAAAAGAAAATCCAGAAAAAAATCTGTCACTTCTGGAAAGGATGATAATAGATTTTAAAACACAAACTCATGAAAAAAAAAGTAACTAAATTAAGGTTCCCCACACCTGCAGATTCAAATTTCTCTTCTACCTGCAAAAAGGAATTTTTACTTTGCATATCTTCAGTTTTTTAACAGACTATTTAGCACTTTGGCAGTAGTTAGGAGTTATAATTCAAATTTTATCAGTGATAAAATTAAACACTTGTTGATTATGAACAGCATGTGTAAACTGAAGAAGTCATCTCTCTGAAACAATATGTAGGTGATGTGTATCATATAACACATCTCACAAGATGGAATTTTTTCTGCACACTGAAACATCCCTACACATTTACAACTTTTCTTACTTCAGAATTCCCTGGAGCTGATCCATTTCTCTTTCTAGATTTAATTTACATGTCAATGAAGCTGATATGAGTTTTCCTGTGCATTTCCGTGGGCACAATTTCAATTAGAGCTTGAAGGGTTTATTTATAACTCTTGCATTCAAGCTCAGTGGTAGCAATGTGAGTCTGCATCTCAGATCATCAAGCAGTGTAGTACAAGAATAGAAAACTTCATTTTGATTTCTCCTCAAGCCATGTATAAATCACAAATAATCAGAGATGGTGACTGGTCTGCTTGATTCTGGGTATGTAGGAGACAGAACTGATGAGTACACTGTGTACTTGGAAGCACAGTAAAGATTGTAAACTTAATGGAACTCTGACAATGTTTGGATATATAACAGTAATTGCCCACAGGCATGGTTCTCAAGGTTAGTTATTTGCAGAGATTATGTGTTTAAAACCAATAAAAAGGAATACTTCATTATGTATATATAGTTAACTCACTACCACAGCGTATTTTCAGATTGAACCCGTAATAAGTTGCATTAAAAAGCAAGACATTAATGTAGGTAATGAAAGTATACAGTTATAGATAGCATAGACTTTTTATGTCTGAAAATGTTAGTGATTTTTCTGATTTAGACTACATAGTAACTTCTGATATTAGTTAGAAAAAAATATTTCCTATAAACAGAGCATTCTATATTTGATTATTTCCAGAGTTACTGAATTTTTTTTTTAATATACTGTAGTAACCATTGTAAGAGGCAGGAACTGGTCTCCAGTCATCCTTGATCTGGCTAACTCTGGACAATTTTTAAATGCAATCGCATCTGGAGAAGCATATACCAGAAGATAACTTTTAGTTTAGTTCAGCAAGGCAATAGTTCACTTACTTGAGATATGTACCAGCCTGAAAACTAAAAATGGATTAAAAAAAAAAAAAAGTAAAAGCAAGTACTACAAAAGCTTTTCCACTGCTATTACTAGCTTTCTTAAAACAAGATTACAGATTGTTTTTTCTCTCAATTTGCTGTGGTCAGCATTGAAGCTGTCCTTTGCCTTCACGTTACTTCCACAGAATCATAAAATCATAGAGTGGTTTGGGTTGGAAGGGACCTTTAAAGATATCTAGTCCAGCCCCTCTGCCATGGGCAGGGGCATCTTTCGCTAGATCAGGTTGCTCAAAGCCCCGTCCAACCTGACTTTGAACACTTCAAGGATGGGGCATCCGCAACTTCTCTGGGCAACCTGTGCCAGTGTCTCACCATCATCATCATAAGAAGTCCCCTCATTTCCAATCTAAACCTACCCTCTTTCAGTTTAAAACCATTGTCCCTTGTCCTGTCACTATAGGCCTTGGTAAAAAGTCTTTGTCCATCTTTCTTTAAGACCGCTTTCTATACTGAAAGGCCGCAAGAAGCTCTCCTCGGAGCTTCTCTTCTTCAGGCTGAACAACCCGAACCCTCAGCCTTTCTTCATAGGAGTGGTGTTCTAGCCCTCTGACCATTTTCGTGGCCCTCCTCTGGGCCTCTTTCTTGTACTGGGGATCCCAGAACTGGATGCGGTACTCCAGGTGGGGTCTCACCGGAGCAGAGTAGAGGGGCAGGATCACCTCCCTCGAGCTGGTGACCACGCTTCTTTTGATGCAGCCCAGGATGCGGTTGGCTTTCTGGGCTGCAAGCGCAGGTTGCCAGCTCATGTTCAGTTTTTCATCCACCAGTACCCCAAGTCCTTCACTGCAGGGCTGCTCTCAATTCGTCCCCCAGTCTGTACTGATATTGGGGATTGCCCTGACCCAGGTGTGGGACCTTGCACTTGGTCTTTTTGAACTTCACGAGGTTTGCATGGGCCCACTCCTCAAGCCTGTCAAGGTCGCTCTGGATGACATCCCTTCCCTCTAGCAGATCAGCTGCACCCCTCAGCTTGGTGTCATCAGCAAATTTGCGGAAAATGCACTCAATCCCATTGTCTATGTCACTGATGAAGATATTAAACAGTATTTGTCCCAGTACGGACCCTTGAGGGACGCCGCTCGTTACTGGTTTCCACTTGGACATTGAGCCATTGACTGTAATTCTTTGGACGCGCCATCCAGCCACTTCCTTATCCATCTGACAGTCCATCTGTCAAACCTATATCTCTCCAATTTAGCAGCAAGAAGGTTGTGGGGAACCATACCATAGGTCTTGCAGAAATCCAGGTAGATGACATCCATAGCTCTTCTATTGTCCACCGATGCAGTCGCTCCATTGTAGAAGGCCACTAGATTAGTCAGACTTCATGCCTTTACAGAAGTAAATGCTGATTTGACCAAATCTGATAAATCTTTGATGATACTAATATAATGATTACCCAAAAGTTGTAGCTACAGATCAGATTGTTTATTAGCATAGTCCTTTATGTATTCAATGGTCAGTATATCAGTAGAAATGTATATGGATCTATTTGTGAAACAAGATAATGAATTTCTCTTTGAAGTTGCAAAACTGGACTGTAGAGGGGAGGGAAACAGTTACCATGTCTCTCACCTTTGGGTGAGAATTGTGATGATCAAATTTTCACAGGTAAAGCCAGCTAAGCAAAATGGGACAAGAGACATTAAGTCATCTTTTAAAAATGATCTGAAAACAGTCTGAAAAAATAAGCTGTTATTCATTTTTGGCCAGAGAGCTTGTGGAGTCTCTGCTTGGAGTACTCAGAAGATGACTGAACAAGGCCCAGAGCAACCTGCTCTATTTCTGCCTGCTTTGAGCAGGTGTGTAGACTAGACAGCTCCAGAAGGTCCCTGCCAACCTCAACTATTCTGAGTCTCTGGCAGAATACTTCAAGATTTCATGTTATTTAATCAGTGAAACTGATTGAATATTACTGAGTCTGGTTATTGCTGTATTGGTTTTGTGTTATAGAACTCATTCTGGAGAAATGGCTGTGGTTTTGTCTCCTGCACAAGTAGCTATTTAAGTAACAGGTTAATAGTTCATATTAACCATATTAATTGGTTTACAAATGAAACAGAAATACAGTAATACCTAAAGCTATATGTTAACTGAAAGGTAAAGGGCTTTTTTTTTTCTTTTTTTTTTTTTTGCCTTTTTAGGAGAAGAAAGATATGTTGCCTTTGCATCAGTGGGTTACAAAGGATTTTCAAAGTATTGGGTTGTCGGTTGGATGTTTTCTCTCAGGCATGTTCTTCTTTTGATCTGGTAATAAAAAAACCCCCAGTATTTTGTAATATCGTTATTCTAATTCTGCAGTATATTAATAAATCATTTGAACATATTTCAAAGGTGCTGAGGAAGATCTGACATTAAGAACCTCTTTATATGGGTTATTATTCCACATATATGCTGACAAAGCTGATTGGAAGACAGCACTAAAAGTCCTGGATGAAGCTATTCAAGTTTTGCCTCAGACAAGACACAGGCTGTAAGTTGGTTGACTTATTTTTATTAAAATAAGCATCCTGATTCTTGAGAAGTATAAAACACTAAGTATTTTTTTATTTTGCATTGGGAAAATATTATGATTACTTTTTGTCAGCCTGTCAGTTCTTGTAACAGAAAACACTGTTGGGCCTTTTCGAGGAAAAAGACATACGTTGGCAGTGCTTCCTATCATTAATCTGTTCATAATATTTGTAAATTTCATTTTTTTAAAACTTGTATGCAAGTAGTATCTTTTCCAAGAAAATAGGCACATGAGATGTGGCTATATATAGCAGAAACTTTAATTTTCCTAGCTGTAAACCCATTTATGTTAAATGGAAACTAAATTATCTATGATACTGGTTACGTAGTCTTATCCGAGTTCAAAGATTTATGCCCTTTGATGTCAGTTTATGAACTTTACATCTCTGTACTATACTGATATGAACTAGTATATCTATCCTACTCACAAAGTTACTTTACAAGTACAGATGCAAGTAATTTGCAATTTTTTTTGTCTTTTTCTAGCCCGATTTTTAAACATATGGCTACAGTGAAGGCAGGATTGGGATGCAATTTTATGATGGACATTCAGAAATTCAGAGATGAAAGCGAAGATTATTTGTCACATCTATGGCGTCATTTGGTAACAGTCTCCAGAAGTATTGTTGGACAGTTAAGCTGTTTTCAAAATGCAATCATTGCTTTGCAGGTTTGTCAGTTTTTGCTATATGTTCAAATGCTGATAGAATGATGTTTCTCAAGTGATTCATGGAATTGCAAGTTCTGTGAAGTATATAATTGAACTGGTAGGAAGACCATATACTTGACCATTTCTTTTTATAACTTTGAAATTGCTCTTCAGTTGGAAAACTGTGTATGGTTGAATCTTGGTATCCGGTAAAAGTTCAGTTGAGTCCTGTCAAAGAAAAATGTCTAAGAGTAGCCAATTACAAGAAGTTTTGATAAAGCAAAGAATTAACTGTTAGAGTTTTCTGTTACGTTCTGTTTAGCATAACTCTGATTATGTGATGCCAATAAAACTGCTCACTGTCAAACTATTATTTTTTGCTGCTGTTAAGACTATATTGAACTTTTGAATATCATTTCAATGGTTTACATCACTAAATATATATGAACTCTCCCTTTATTACTGTTATAGAAACAAGAAAATGAATGGCAGAAAGTTGATTATCTGATGGAATTTGCTGAATGGTTATATTGTAACCAGTTTCCCCTCAATGATGTTATTAAACCTCTGGACTGGGTGGTAGATCTCTTGCTACGTATGAAATTTTCTATGCATTCCTCACAAGAAGAAGGTATGTAAAACCTGTATATCCTTCAGAAGAATTTCTTGGCAGCAAATGCAAGGGACATTTTTAATTTACAACTTAGTTATCACAAAGAATGGCACCAGCTTGGCTGTACTTTCTCCAGTATTCACTGTCATTTGTTCCATGCTAGCTTAAATATATTTGTGAATTCTGTGTCGTGCCATGGACACCTACCCCCAGTCTTTTGGTATAGTAAGATACAGCTCCTATCTGACGTAGGGGTTCCTGAGTTATGAGATGCTACCAGGAAGCAGTGCTAGGCAATTTGTTTCAAACGCATCCTCATGGAGGGCCAGACATAACTGTAGGAAATGGTTTCTGTGCCAAGATTTGGGTACCTATGTCCATTGCTCTTTCCTTGACTTTATGTAATATTTTAGGATTGATTTTTCAAAATGACTTTCAAAGGGGTGTACACTTTCAAGTACTTATGTAACTGTGAAAAATTCTTTGGTCCTTTTATTTTGTGTCCACTTGCAGTGGTATGGACCCAGTGACCTATTTTGATAGAATATGCCATTATTTAATTGGAAAAAAAGTATCTAATTTCTGGAACAATACTATACTGTGTGGCATTAATCAACATCTGCTCTGCTCTTATTTTTGTGTGGATAGATGAGATAGATCAGACAAGTACTTCTGGTGTTTGCATTGAAAAAGATAAATGTTCAGTGTCTCTAGTATCACACATTTGATTAAAGTCACAGTCGCAATATTCTGTTCATACTTTTCTGTTAGTGTTTTTATTGGTTTTTTTTCAGCCCTATGGCAATTTAAAGTTTGTGCTTGTTCTTTAATGATCTTCCCACCCAGTTTCACATGGTTGCTTATGATTACTGGACTTATTACACCGCCTTAGTTTCAAGAAATTTTTTAAAAAACTTTTAATGGAAACTGAAATAACAAAGTAAGAAAAATGAGATTCGGATATAAACCCGCCCAGGTTGGAAGGGACCTCAGAAGATCATGTAGTCCAACCTTTTGTGGAAAAGGGAGCCTAGATGAGATTATCTAGTACCCTGTCCAGCTGTGTCTTGAAAACCTCCAGTGATGGGAACTTCACCATGTTCCTGGGGAGGTTGTTCCACTGATAGATTGTTCTCACTGTAAAAAATTTCTTTCTTATATCAAGATGAAACCTCTCCTGCTGCAACTTGTACCCGTTGTCCCTTGTCCCCTCTGTGTGGCTTCTTGTGAAGAGAGAGCCTCTGTCCTCTTGTAGCTGCCCTTTAAGTACTGGAAAACTGTGATGAGGTCCCCCTGAGCCTTCTCTTTTCCAGGGTGAAAAGACCTTAACTTCTTAAGACTTTCTTCATAGGGCAGGTTCTCCAGTCCTTTCATCATCTTTGTGGCCCTCCTTTGAAACGCTCTCTGGTCTGTCCGTGTCTTTTCATTTGTGGGGACCAGAACTGGACACAGTACTCCAGCTGCAGCCTTACGAGCAGTGAGTACAGTGGGTGGGATGGTCACATCTCTATCTCTGCTAGTAATGCCCTGCAGATGCAGCCCATGATCCGACTTGTCTTCATTGCTGTAGCAGCACACTGCTGACTCATGTTCAGCTTGTTGTCCACCAGGACCCAGGTCCCTTTCAGCAAGGCTGCTCCCCAGCTACACAGATCATAGTCTGTACTGGGCTCTTTGGTTATGTTGTCCCAGGTGCAGGACCTTGCACTTGTCTTTGTTAAACTTCATACGGTTCTTTCTAGCCCACTTTTCCAGCCTGTCCTGGTCTCTCTGTAAGAAGGCTCTCCCTTCTGACATGTCTACCTCACCACCAAGTTTGGTGTCATCAGCAAACTTGGTGAGGGTGCTTTCAATCCCATCATCCAGATCATTTATGAAGATGTTGAACAGCGTGGGTACTGATCCCTGGGGGACCCCACTTGTGACAGGCTGGCAGCTTGGGTAAAAACCATTGGTCACCACCATCTGAGTGCAGCTTGTTAGCCAATTTCCTACCCATCTCCCAGACCACCTATCCTGTCTGTATTTTGCCGTCTATATCTTTTATTATGAAAGAATAAAATTAATTTGCTGAACTGTTCCTTTCCTTAACTTTATACTGTGTTGGTCATGCTCAGAATTCACTCGATTTGCCTGTTACTTTAATAACTTCATCTGTGACAGTCACTGGATTATGTGATAGGTGTTATGTTACTGCACTCTGCTCTATGTTGTAGAGCATCAATTTGATGTTGAAAGAGAACTGTGTCTTTATAGTACTTCAAGCTGAAACGCTGCTGAATTACTTGGTGTTGAGCTGAATTTCAAGCAGAGTTGAAATTTCTATAAAACATCAGTGTTTACTGAAAAATTACTAGAATTACACAGCACAAAAGAGAGGATTGAGTAGCAGAGTATCTTCTGTAGTTGCCATCAAGAGCCATTAAGAGACCTCATTACAGACATAGGGATGAGCTTGAGCTACGTTCTGGACTTAGTTGACGTTGACTCATCTGTAACTGATTATTGCCCGTTTCTGTTTTGGAAATGAGTGCTGGCCAAATACACTTCTTGCCAGCTAGGCTACTGGTAGTTAGGACGTGGTCTTTGGTCACCGTAGAAACCACTACGTCAGGATCAAGAGGATTTTTTATTTGATTGCAACACTACTTAAATGGCTGAAATAAATAAGTTAGACTGTCTTTCCCACAGATTTATTTTCAAAAAGACGTAGTTAAAGTGTGCTTTCTGTGGATTTCATTTCTGTGTCAGACTTACATCATTTAATATACATGACTGTTACATTATTCATTGAAAACATGTTACAAGTAGCATTGCATCACCATAAGACGAACATCTTCAGTAGATGGATTTTCATTTTTCTGTTTTTTTCTATAAATATTTTCATTTTCAATTCAGAAATTTTAACTTTTGAATACATTTTTTAAATACTGTCACTGCGAGCATGTTATTTTTTTTTTTAACAGAAAAAAAAACTATACTAAAATTTTCACCTACAGAAAATTTGAAGATAGACATTGGAGCAAATGATACCATGCCCCAAATTAATTTGGAAGACTTGAGTAATATTAAACAATTGGAAGCTTTGTTTAGAGCACAGACATTAATGGCTTTAATCTCTGGTCATAGTTCTCCTTTTCATCAGCAGCACTGTTTGATGGCATATGCTTGTATCATCCGTATCTGGCAGGTGAGTTTATATGAGATCATATTATATTATATTACCATGTGGCCAGTATATTTCAAGTTATCTTCTGTAATTATGGTGCCAGCTATTCATTTGATATTTTAACTATGTCTTTAGAATTTCCAGTTCTATGGCATAGTTAGTATATTTTCTCAGGTTTAAGGATTAAACAAGAAAACTGTTTCTCTCAGGAAAATAGAGAAGAGACATTAAGGATAAAAGCAGTGGCCCATTGTTTCTCTGGAGTTCATACGTTTTGTGCAAAAGGTTCTAAAATTTTGTATTTTTAATTTGTTAAAGAATCTTAGTAGTGGCAGAATATATGCTGAAAACATTGCTGACAGTTCTGAGGAATGGTAATTACAGATGGACCTTCACTTAAGTTGAATCAAAGGGGCTGTCATTTGACTGAAAGGAATTATGTGACATAGTTAAATTAAATTCAGATGTTCATGCGTTTGTTAAGTTTTGAGAAAAAAGTATAGACAGGCAGTGTTCACAGATTATTATTCTCTAATCACTTTTTTATTGTTACAGCATTTCAAATAAAAAAAATCTATTTCATTTCTCATTGATATGAATGCCTAATTTAAATGGCTATTGAGAATCATAGCGAAAATCATAGGAAAACAGTTGTACATTAAATATGAGTAAATCTTTGAAGAGACTAAACCTATACTTGATATTAGTAATGCCACAAATCATTATAGAAACAATCTTAGGGATATAGATGGGACATATCGACTAGATCGGTAAGCTATAGCTTGTGCATAATTTTATTCCAATCAGCTGTAAAAGCCTGCAATTTGTTACTCCTGTGGTAATTATGATCAAGTTTTTAGTGTGAAATCAGTTTAGACTCTAACATTTGATGGAAGACAGGAATTTGAAAAATAAAAAGTGAATATTGATATTTTCAGATTTTACATAAGCATAAATTTTAATATCCTGAACTTGACTGTCTGAGTGTCTTACTAGAGGAAAAATATCTGAAAGGAGTATTACTGTTTGAATAAACTATTAAAAATAAAAAAATTAAGAGTTAATGCAGCTGTCAGTGCCGGTTGTAGGACAATGACAGTAATTCTAAGAACTCATATTTACAGCTGAATAGTACTGTAAGAAAAAGAATAACCGTGTGGCATTAAAGGAATGAAAGTACTATAGGACAGCTTAACCTTGTTTTGGAGTACAAAGTAAAGCAGACTTGACTGCAGATGTCCATTTCCAAAGCAGGTGCTCAAGTGTTAGGATTTCATAAATAACTCAGTAGATTATATTAAAATGTTCTCTGAAAACCTGAATATTCCAAGCCAAATCAACTGCCCCTGACTTTTTTAAAGACACATGGTACCTTTAATTTGAAATTTTCACAAGTTGTGCAGCATCCAGCATTATTTTTTATTCATATTATGTGTTCTACTCTTGATCCCTCCAGCAAAATATATTAATCTTCTCAAATTAATGTGTTTTTTTTAATTTTAGGTAAGATCGGAAGCTGTGCTATTGCATATGCAGAGAAAGTTTCAATGTATGCTTTCATATGCTTAAATATTTAGAAATTTCTTTTATATAACATTCATTAGTAGCATTATAGAAGACTGATCCAGAAGGAGAACAGAGTGGCTCTTTGCAGTCTTCCAGATTACTTTGATATGAAATTCATCCCATGTAGACGATTAAGCAATCTAGACTAGCAGTTTAAAAAAAAGAATTGAATTTGCGATCATACAGGTTAAAAAAGTAGCAGTAGTATTTATCACAGGGATGATGTCAGTTCAGCTGCTTAAGTGCATTGTCGTGATCATCCTAAATGCTTGTACAAATAACGCGAGCATCTAGGAGTCTTTGAAATTTCAGTTTTCTGAAGAAAGCTCTTACACAAACATAACATAGAATGTGACAATTGTTAATAGCTGTAGATAGTGACTTACAGTGAATAATCATTATTACTAGAAATTGTCATTATTGAAAATTGAAAATAATTAACTGTAATTATTCTGTTATCTAGGTATCGTTGTCAGCATCAGGACCTATTACAAAAGTATTATTAAAGTCTTCACAACTTACAGCTCCTCAGAAGGTACAGTCAATAATTGCTCCTAAAAAAGAGAAGGACAAAAAGAAAGTGAAACAAGAACTCCTTTCCTATGGAATTAAAACAATCATCTTTTTCTAAGAGATGTTTCCCTGGGCTCATTTGTTAAATAGTTCAGATGCTTTCCTGTAGAAACTCTCATAACTTGTGAAGAATTTCTCTGTGAATCTGTATATCATACTTTCACTCTTGATCGCATGGACTTGACAGATCATAAATTTACAGATACTTTTTCTTTTCTTTTGTTTGTTGCATTGATCAAAATACTGCTGTTTAGTAAAACCCACAGTCTAGAGGTCAAAAAAAAAAGACAAAACTTCAAAGGATATTAAGCAGATACTTTTTTTTTTTTAATGTTAGCTGAATATTTAATACCAACAAGAATGTTAATTAGCCTCATAAATGTCCTTATTTTTTATTATAGGTTGAAGTTTCTGTTGTGAAACAGAAGCCTAAAGGGAAAGGATCAGTTGATACCTTACCAGCAAATGTGGAAGAATGGGCTTATTATGACTGTCCCAATGAAATCAGAGATACTTTTAAACAGAAAACAAATAGTTATGGTATTAACTGGGATAATTTCCCAAAACCTGTAAGTATACTCCTCTAAATTCTAGATAATTTATTACTTAGGAAAGAAATGAGTAGCAGAGAATTAGTTGCCTTCTAGTTTTTCTGTCCGTGCGATAAAGAGTATATTCAGACAGCTGTCAGAAATACCTCCTTGTCATAATATTCATTAGTACTTCAAAAAGTGTTAGTCTATCCTCTGCATTTTGAAATGAACTTAACTTACAGAATAAATTTACTGGCTTTCTGTGTACCTAGCTGCTTTTTCAGCTTGAAAGTTTGTTGAATTTTTTTTTTTAATAAAGTTTGGAACTGAAGATGTAATCATTAATTTAAAATTTATTCTCTACAAAATGATGTTTATACCACTTGAATTAAAAAAAATTTCTTTTCAGACTTGCACTTTGTATTTTATGGACCTTTTATCTAAAGAACTACAGAAAATTTTTTGCCCGCACTTGATTCTTCCCGTCTTTCAGCTAGCTGAAGTTATTGCTAATGAAGTTGTGGAATGCAGAAGTCTGTCTGATCTCTATCACCTTCGGTTTGTATCCTTTATTTATTTTAAATAAAAGAGAAACTGAATGGAGTGGACCATTCATTAATATTTCACTAAATAGTAACAAGGCTTTTTGTGACTTACTGTTTTATATTTGTAATGTTTTTTATTTCTTTTCATTCCTTTTTTTATACATTTTAGTAGAGTTTTGATAAATTGGCTTGCTGGCGGAATTAAAGGGTAAAGCAATTATCTGTTACTAAACATGATCTCCACGAGGAAAGGTGTACAAGATTATGAACTCAAGCCACTTTCATGTGAATAATTTTTGTAATGCCTTATTGTCACCTAACTGAAAAAAGCAAAGTCCAAAAAAATTTCAATAAAGGTATTATCTTTAAAGTATTCAAAAGGCAGACTCCCAACTTGCATCAAAAATATATTGTCTTTAGCTGAAGAACCCAAATAAATATCCCCAATAAGCGCATTCTCTTTTATAGGGATTTGCTTTTGTGACCAAAATTCTGTTATTTTTATGGATGATTAGCCCTAAAGGTTTTGATTCAAAAATATTAAATATGCATGCGTTGGCAAATTATTGCTATTTTAATTAAAACATTTTATCATGCTTTTTTGAGATGTATTGCATAATTTTTGCTTAATAATTAACAGTCATAAGCAATAATTGTTTGCTTCATTCCCGATAGTTTGTGAAATGCCACATAATGTATTTTTAAAATGCATGGAACTGAGAATAGATAAATATTCATGTATACAAATGTATGTGTGTTTATCTGGATTGGCAATTGATTACTGAGTTATTGTCTTACATGACTAAAAGTGATTTACTAATAGGAAATTAATTTGCAGCCAAGCTTTGCCAGACACATTTTTTGGTTGACTCAAGATTTGTTTTTATTTCATGGTATTTTATTTATATTTATGACCTGATTTTTATATATGATCGATAGGTGTACATGAATATATTACTCTTTACTCGATACAGAAAAGCAGGTTAGCACATACACATGTATGGGTTGTTTTGCATGCTGTAGGGAGACCATATTATAAATATTTTCGCACTTTTACCACATCATTTTTGCTGCTAAATTAGAGAGATATGAGTTTGGTGAATGGCCTGGGGATACTGGTGGATGCCCCATCATTGGAAGTGTTCAAGGTCAGTTGGACGAGGCTTTGGGCAACCTGAATCTAGTGAAAGATACCGCTGCCCATGGCAGGGGGGTTGGACTAGATGATCTTCAAAATGTGCCTTCCAACCCAAACCATTCTATTATTCTATGACCTGTATCAATGCGTAATTTCAACTACTGCATTTCCCTCTTTTTTTATTCCAAATTTTTGTTATTGCCAATATTAATTAAGACGTAAGAAGGTAGGAATGACAAATGTGGAATGTATGCTCTTTATATATAATGCATTTGTATGAGGCAACACATGAAAGATTCTGATTGTTTCTTAAACATTTCTTCTTTTTATTCTTAGAATTGCCGTGATATGTTCAGACCTAAAACTGAGTCGGGCATCTTTGTATCATGAGAAAGCTGTTGGAGAAGCATACATTAGTGAATTTGAACAAGTAATGTATGTATTTTCACTACAGAGGCTGTATGTAGTTGGGTTTTTTTCCGTACAGTTGATAAGTGTTGTTGGGGGAAAAAAATTATTAAAAACCATGATCTCTTAACAAAAATGCAGTATATTAGCTGTGCCCTAAAATTCTGTGCATGATTGTTTTCTATCTATCCACACAATGAGTGTATGGTGACGATGCCTAACACACTAATACTTCATTATGAAATACTTTTAAAATGTACTTGAATTTACTTTTTCTTTCTTGTGATTTAGGTGTAGGCAAGAGATTGCACTGAAAAAAGAAAAAAAAGTACATACTAAGACAGAAGAAAGGAAAACATTTTTTGAAAATGCTCAGGTGAATGGTAGTAGGGATGAGAATATCCTTAGTTCAAGTGAAAAGGTTTTTATTTTTACTCCAGTTTCTTTAATAAATTACTCTTCACTTTCTATTTTAATGTACTTGCTAGTTTGTTTTTAAATAATTTTATACTTGAGAAATACACGAACACAAAAAATCATTAAAAATGTGTACAACTTAGCTGATGCCTGCCAGCAGAATTTGAATGTGACCTCGGTTTGCCTGGCATGTTACTTGTATCGTGGAACAAGAATCTGCATTCATACAAAGTAAAACTACTTTTCTACAAATGGAATTTGGGACTAATGCAAATCAGTGGAAAAGACTGAGAAGCAAAAAAGAGATTGTATTCGCTCTTGGTCTCAGTTTTCTCTTCTTCCTCTCTCCATTACATCGCTGCGTACTGTTTTGCTCCCTCTTATACATTGTTTTAAAGGCATGCAAATATTTCCGCTCTGTCTTTTCTGTCTCGTTTTTAGGAAGATAATTGCCTTACTAGTATTCTTAAAGCTTACCTCCACTTTCCTCTTCATTATGGCAATTCTGTCCTTGTTTTTATCATACCATTTCACTCTCTTTGTATATTTTTCCATTCTTGTGCAAGTAAAATATCTTTTTTTCTAGTTACTAATCCCTCTCTCGTCACCTTTTTTAGCTCTTGCAAATAGGTTTTCTCTTTGTTTTAGTTATTACCAATAAGCAACTTCTTCGCAGCAGTAGCAGATCTGAAGTAGTTAATCTGTTCTAAAATCAGTTTTAATAGTATATGCTTATTAGTTGAATGCCTTTTGAGGTTTATAAAATCCAAATCTCACAGTAAACCTGTTTTTCCTTGTTGAATTTCAAAGTTAGAAAATAGAGCTGGACTGTGGGATATATCAAGAATCGAATATGATAGTTAATAACAATTTGTATTCCATCTAGTTTACTTTTGAAATTTATGAAGGTGTAATATTTTGGTTTTTTTCAGTTTTTTGAGTTAAATATGGTAACAGGAAAAGGACTGAGTGCACTTTCTTTCCCTTACTTGTGGATAGAAAAAGCTGAAGTACTAATTCAGCTAGGCTTGTATCAACCAGCAAGACTTCTGCTTTCAGAGGCCCATGCTGCAACTCAGGTACATCAGAAATAAAATAGAAAAAGAAAAATTAATAAAACGTGTAGGAAAAATGTTCATTTTGATGCAGTCATTCCTCATAATAATAATGAAATTGCAAAACCAAACCTTCCCCCCGCCCCTGCCCCAAACCTATGTCATTTGAGTTTCAGCATATATAAGGTGTACATTTAAATATATGGCACTTAAGTCTAACTTCATGGGAATTGTCTGAAGATTATTTCAACTTGTGAAGTAGTGTCAGCATCTCTGTCTGCTTTGCAGTGACCTTGGAAGATGTATGTATATCCAAACCTTGTTTGTTAAAATAGTTTAGGGACGTTCATTTAGCTCCATCCTCTCAACGTTCTGATCATTTGAAAGTCTAGTTATATCATTTTCATTACGGTTTTACTGCTAACTGTGTTTTGATAAACAGCCACTGACACTGAAATTATGACTTAGAATTCTGGGAGATCTGAAATCAGTGTCCGTATGTTCCACCAAACAAATCCACATCGTCTCATTATTATGAAGGGTTTACATTACAGATATTCTTCGTATATCTACCGTTCTCCATTATAGCTCTCTTCTTGGTTATACGGGTTACTGAAACATAATTATTGCAATAAATCCTTTGCTTCTAAAAAAATGTAATTGTTATCCTGTTATTCCACATAATAATTTTTCTCATGTAAGTAAAAACTGCCTATGTATATTTAGCATGAATCATGAATACTTTGAATAATACTATATAAATAATATGTTCGTTAATAATATGAGTCTCTTATTAAAGCATGAATTTAGTATTGTACATTGAGAAAAGTTCAAAAGACATTAGGAAGGACAGTAATTTTAATGATATAATTTCTTACTAGTATCCTGTATGTCTGTATGCCAGTATACTATCTATACTGTACCCTATATTTGTCTCTCGTATACTACTAGTATATAGTTTATAACTAGCATAAAGTAGCATTGTAAATTTACTGGAGCTGTAGTGTATCTAGATCCCAGTTCACTGAAAAATTTTTCATCACCACATTTCTTCATCAGATACTGACAAATGACAGCAGATACACTAAATAATGCAGAAAAATAGCTTATTTGACTTGTGGGGTAGAAGATATGGGAACATAAGGAAATATAAAGTATATTTGAAGATTTGAAGTTCTTGATATGAAGTAGACATTTTATGTTTTTGAAAAAAAATGAAGTAATACAAGGAGAAACTAAGAAATTCTACAGATAATTGAAGAAATACCATTCGCTTCTTATTTCTGTCCCAATTCATAAGTTTAATCTACAATATGAATAGAAGTAAATATGAATAGCAGTAGTGGATCTGTTGGATATAGGTCACATATCTTTCTTCCTAGGAATTGAGGGCCCTGTATGATGTGTCAAGGTGCTTGTACTTACTTGCTGTGTTGGCTAACCTGGAAAGAAACCACGGACAAGCTAAAGCACTCCTTGAGAAAGCACAGCTTCTAGGAGGAAATGAACAGTTTTGGTACAACAGTACTGTTAGTCTAATAGAAGCAATTCTAGAGGAAGAGGGGGAAGGAAAACAGAGCATGGTAAGGAAGTTTTTTGGTTTGGGTGGTTGGTTTTTTTGTAGCAGTGGTACCTCTCAGTGAAGAGAAATGTTATGGCCTTTGCCTTTTAGTAAAAGCAAAAATAGGTGTTAAATGCAGTTAATGTTGTTTTCTCTGTTGTGCATTCAACAAACATTAATTACAGATTCCAAACAGATGCAGGCCAGTAGGAATGAGATTTTACCCACAGAAGTTTAGGATGTTTTTATGATAAGCTGTATAGCCTTCTATTGAAATAAGAGCAATTGTAATCTAGTATGTGTAACTAAATCCCAGAGATCTGATTCTCTTGGTGTCCTGGTTTCGTCTGGGATAGGGTTAAATTTCTTGCTAGTGCTGTGTTTTGGATTTAGTATGAGGAGAATGTTGATAACACACTGATGTTTTCAGTTGTTGCTAAGTGCCCTCCTAGTCCAAGGACAGCTCCCATGCCTACTGACTGAGCTAGGTAGACAAGATGGGAGGGAACATAATCAGGACAGCCAGCCCAGCTGGCTAATGGGGTATTGCATACCATGTGACGTCATGCTCAGTATATGAATGGTAGGCATGATCCAGGAAGTACCGATCGCTACTTGGTTATCGGTCAGCGCGGGTGGTGAGCAATTGCATTGTGCATCACTCATTTTGTATATTTTATCATTATCATTATTATTCTCCCTTTCCTGTTCTATTAAACTGTCTTTATCTCAACCCACGAGTTTTTCTCACTCTTACCCTTCCGATTCTCTCCCCGTCCCACTGCGGGCTGGGGGGAGTGAGTGAGCGGCTGCGTGGTATTTGGCTGCCTGCCAGGTTAAACCACGACACTTGGTTAGAATGCTTTTGTACTCAGACAATTCTGTTAACATTGATGTGTTTATTTTCCATATTTAATAAAGATTATAACTTTCAATATTATTTCCTAGTATGCACTTCCTTTTCAAATATTTAAAATAGTTTTACAAATATTATTTCTAGATTCTGAAAGATACTATTGTAAGTATAATATATACATTTATTAAAAACCTTTTCCTATTTGACCCTTAACATTAAAATATCCATTTACTGTTCAACTCTTAAGTTTCATGAGTTTCAGCATAAATATAATCTTCTTGTGTCTGTGATGATCTGTCCTTTATTGATAATCTGTGCCAGCCTGTTTTGTATAGGGGGATTATTTTGATTTGGGCTGAACTCACATTTACAATCGTTGAAGGACAAAATACCTGGTTACCAGTGAGAGTATTTACTAAGGTTTTACCAGTATAGCTACTAATGAAATGTGTGAGGTGTTTTTTTTTTTTCCTCCACATGTCTGACCAACACGAATGCAGCAGCAAAATTTTTTAATAAGGACAAATCTGTAGAT
Organism: Fulmarus glacialis; assembly: GCF_000690835.1. Taxonomy (NCBI): domain Eukaryota; kingdom Metazoa; phylum Chordata; class Aves; order Procellariiformes; family Procellariidae; genus Fulmarus; species Fulmarus glacialis. The sequence goes on along the minus strand of NW_009207262.1, from coordinate 26,457 downwards.
GAGGTTTTGAGTATCATCTAAGGACTTTTTCATTCAAAACTGTTAACTGGGGACTTCTTTTACATCCCCAGGTGGCAAAACTATAATAATGTGAAGTTTACTTGTGGATTAATATCAGTGTAAGTAGCTAGTCAGTGTAATTAAAGATGCAGGAATCTGTCCCTAAGAGGATGCCTGTGAAATACAGAATCAAATTACTATTTAGGTTAGAGGTCATCTGGTCTAACCCCAGGCAATTTTGAAGTGAAATCTGACTTTATTGTTGAATCAAGTTACTCTGGGCCATATATGGCCACTTTTCAAATATCGCCAAGAATGGAGATTCCACAACCTTTCTGGGCCCTTTTTACCAAAAAGAAAAAAAAAAGAAGTGACTATGAAGGTGGCCAAACACTGGAACATTGTTTAGAATTCCCCTTTTTCCAAATGGGATCTGTTGCCCCTTGTTCTTTTGCTATGTACCTCTAAGATGAGTCTGGCTCCATCTTCTCTCCTTGTGTGTATGTGCTCCATTCACTTAATCAGATCAAAGTATCTAAATATGATCATAACTCATACTTTCTTGACTTATATACAGTTGTCAAGAATCAGTCATCTTGGAGAATATTAGGAAAAGATACTTAACATGTTCTGCACAAAATTTAAGCTTTCTAAATTAATGTTTAATATTATACACAGACATTCAAAATAGAATTATGAAATTTCTGATGTTACCTGCAGGCTTGTGAGATACTGGAACACACTGTAAATGTGCTTAGATCTACTTTACTGAAGAGACCTAGCAGACAATCGGAGTTGGGTTTTATAATTGCATCTCTTGAAGCCAGGTAACTGTCTTTTCATTAAAATATGCCCAGCCTCTACTATGCAGCTACATTGCAAATATATGGTGATTTTTACCATTCATCTTTATTTTAGTACTGTGCATTCTGTGGATTCTCCAATATTTTTCTTCTAAGTAATTTATGTTTATTCTTTTTTTAAAATTTAAATTTCCTTTCCAATTTCTTCATTCTTGTATGTAGCCCTGCTACCTGTTAAGTTAGTAAGCTAGTTCAGATACCACAACCTATTGTGCGTAGTTTGTGGTGTAGGTTACCCAAAGGAGCAAGATACATTTGCCTATGCAGAGGTATCTGTTTGAGCACGGATATTCCCACAACACTATTGTAGTCTGCGGTATTGACCTGCTTCTCTCCTCACCATGATCCAAGAAGCCTTTTTGTGGTGAAACTAAACAATGATTTTGGTTACATTGAAATCCAAGCACAGAGAGCTTAAAATGTTTAAAAGGAGAGAAGTATATAACATTTACACTTCCTTCTCTTTCCAGAAATGTGAAACTTTTGGGTTAGAAAGGGAAGACTAATAGTCTTCTCAGTTCAGCTATGTTTAGAAGACTGATTATGCGTAGGCAGTTTGAATAATTAGATACATGGAACAAGTGACACCTCAATTCTAATCTGAAAATATAATATTTTGATTTTTTTCAGGACCTACTATAATTTGTAGAGCACAGATTTAAAGAATGAGGAAGCTATTTCTAGATTTCTTATAATTTAAAGGAGAGCAAAGAGAAATATGTCTGTTTTCAAACACAGCCTGTGCTTTCTGACTGCGATCTTGTACTTAATTTTTATTCCTAGGAAAACACTTATTCAGATACATTTTGCCCAAGATTGTATGACAATTAATGCTGAGTCTTGTCAGTTGCCACATATGCTACAGGAATCTTACGATAACTTAGTTCAAATTGAGAAGGACTTCTTTCATTATGGGCATAAAAACTGCAGCGCTGAGATACTGCTAGAATGTGCAAATATTCACAGGTAAGATTATACCTCTGATGAAAAATTTTATTTAAGTTTAACTAATCCACCAAGTGTATTGTTTACATTTTTATAGTCTAATTAAAGATGGAAAAGAGCAGTTAATGTTGTCAGGTTTTATATCTTGGTGTTACACATCTATTTGCATTCTTGATGTGTTCTGTATTCAGAAAAATACTGTAGAATCAAAAATTCTTTTCACTGAAGGCAGAGTTAATCTTACATGGTACTAGTGACTTCTGTACTGTTTTTGAGGTCAAAACAAAGTATCAAGGTCTCTAAGTCAGCTTTTTGTCTTCCCATTTGTAAAGGCATTTTGGCAGCCACACCAATCATACTCAAGTATTTATAGGCTTTTACAATTCTTACCGTTTAAATGGTTCTCTAGAAATTGCTGTAATAGTAAAAGTGCAAAACATGGTATGCCTTGACTCCCAGCTGTTTCCAAGATGTCCCCTTGAGATATGTTTTGTACCTGGTTATTCTGCCGTTTTGTTCCTGGCGACTACATACTCTAGGGTATTATCTGCCTTTCTTTTCTTTGAGTCTTGGCATCTTCTTGCATTGCAGCAGTATAGTTCTAAGAATAAGACCTTGAAAAAATAATGTGTGAGCGTTCACTTTTCCTATTTGAACTTTTAGAAAACACATGTACAAAATTAATCTATTTTATCTATTAATTAATCTATTAATATAATCTATTAATCTAATTCTTTTATTGTATATGTTCAATAATGTTGATACCATAAAAATAAACACTTTCTTACGTTAGTTCCTTTGGGTTTATGTTTTTTTTTTTTCAGGATGATTGCCAAGCAGGAAAGAAATGAAGAAGAAAAACATAGTCACTATCTAGATGCTTATGACTTAGCTCAGAGGGCAGTATCCAAAACAGAGGAAGTGTTTCATAATGTTTGTAGCTTATTTGCAGTTAATGAGGTATGAAGATATATGTATTCTTTTCTACTCATGGAAAAGAAATCTGATTTAGTTGTACTATTCACTCATTCTTGGATAATTCCTGGAAGCCCCAAATGATTATCTTCCTGTAGTGATAAGCATTGTTTGAATATAGAAGGAAACATTGCGTGCCAAAAGAATTTACAGTTTAAAAAGGGAAGAAGAGACCCAGAAATAAGAGGACTTGTTTGGTCTTTGTCAATTTTACTTAATTCTAAAATTTATCTAATAGCTACAAAAGAAAATGTCTAAACTTGGAGATACTTTTGATTCTCTAAATACCTCACAAATTTAAAATTCTCCACAATGAAGTGTTTATTTCTCAGGAGAAAAAAAGTTTACACAGAACATTATGTAAGTAAAGAAAGCCTGTCTTCAAAATAGTCTATTCTGGGTAATGAAATCCTGCAGCCTACTTTGCTAGTGTGTACCATTATTATACTCTAGCATCCAGCTTTTTTTTCTGCTTTGCCTTTTTTAAAGAGCAAGTATTTTTGTGCAGCTACCAAAACCATTAATATTAAAATTCTGGGTTTATGTACACATTTGTAACTCCTTTGGAATTAGATATTTGTACCAGCTACATAAATCATAAAAAGCAAAAACCCAGCTGCTCTTTTTCTATGCAGCTACTTCGATTGCTTTGTAATATATTTGACATTGAAGTTTATCTTTTAAATTACTTAAACATCTTCATAGCAGTATCTCTGATCTATTGAGGTGATATTGTTATAATGTCTGCTTCTTTAGTTAAAAGAAATACAACACTTCTTATCAGGTAAATTTGCAAAAATATTTGAAATTAGAATTGTACTTACCTTTCTTTTATATTTCAGACAACAAATATTAGTATCCCATTAATGAGGCAACTAGCTAACAGGAAAATAAATCTTGTAGAAATTCTTTTGGATATTTTTCATCTTGTTATTACTGAGAAAAAGCTTAAAAAAGTGGGAGAAGCATCGTCTCATAAAATTGCGGAGGCATTAATCAGAGGAACTATTGAAGAAGATGCAACGGAACAGGTAATACAAAATATTTAGTCCTATGATTTGCATATAAAAGGTATAACAGAGTTTCCCAGGGATGTTTTCCATAGCAGAACGTCTTCCACTATTGAGGAAACGGGTCCCCAGACCATTCATGTAGTTTTGCAGCAAAGTAAGTTCAAGTGTGTGGGTTTTGTCTTGGGGCTGGTTTATTGTTTTTTTTGTTTTGTTTTGTTTTCTCAGAAAGATTTTGTTTCTCAAATGTGGAGACTTAAAACCCGCTAAGAGTAGCAGGGAAATTACTTGAGGCTTTATAATTGATGGGGTTTTTTTTGCACTCTGCCCCACTGGAACAGAGCAGTAATTCTTGCCCATTATTCTGTCTCTGACAATGACAATAGGAAATGCTGTTACAGAAAAGCACAGTATCCCCACCGTTCTCTGCAGTACCCTGCCCTTATCCCATGTTTTCCTCAGCACTGATTGTTGTTTACTTATGGATGTTACAGTGTACTTTTTTTCTTATCAATTGTTAATGAATTTGTATGTCTGTTAAAGACAGCTCATTTGTAGTTGAAAGAAAAAAATGTGTTTGTATGTAAATATATATGGGTTACATTTTTTAAAAAAGTATGTTTCTGTATGTGTGGGTGTATGTGAGCAAATAAACATAAATGTGTATTTTACCAGGATTGGAAGCATATGGAATGCACTGTGGGTCATATTACACTGGCTCAGTTAGCAAACCTACAGAATCTTTGTAAAGGCTGTCCTGACATCAAATCCAAATGCCTATATCTCACTGGAAAAACTCTTCGTTTACTTGCCATTAACGTAGATCCTGTACATTCAGAGATTTACTGGAAGCCAAATGTTATGGTATGCATTCTTCTCTGCATTTAAATTCATTCCTATGTGTAAAGTTTGTCTGCCACAATATTTTTTCTGTATACACTTGTATAATACTACTCTTTATTTAGAGCTAGGTTTTACATATTGCATGCAAGCCATAATAAAAATGTATACTGGACCAAGTAATTTCAGAAAAATGCTTCTGCCTACGTGCCATCCTCACATAGATAATTTTGTGATTCCTTCCTGAGATACGCTAATTACAATATTTTCGAAAGAGAGAGGAAAAAAGTTCCTTAAGAATGTCTTAAAGGGCTAGGTAGATTGGTCTCTGAATCCATGCAAACAAGAAGTAATGACTTGTAGATTAAAAGCTCAGATTCGTAAGTTCCTTTTGTGTTGTAGTAAGAACACCATGTAAGAAAAGGCAAGTTACTTGAGTCATTATAAATTCAGTGATGAATTAAAATGTTCAGAAGAAATTAACTGGGGACAAATACCAGAAAATCAAAATCTTAGAGGTTGTATGGGAGGGCTTTTTAGTTTCTATTAGTCATATTGTCATCATAACATATTAAGAAATTTTGACGCCTGATAATGCTGCTAAATCCCTCACCGTCAAGAGATTTGTATAGTGAGATGATTTCTTTTAAGATGAGTTCCATTTTCACCTAGACTTTCACAAAAGAAATTAAGCCAGCCATACTTAATGGAATGATTAATTATTCTTTTTTTATACTGTGATGAGTAGGAAGAAGCTAAATCAGACATTGCAAAAACTTTTCTGACTTCAGCAGAATGCAGTGAACAGGAAGTGACAGACAGTTTACCGACTCACAAATGTCAATATGATAAGTATAGGAGGAAAATACAGGAATTAAAGGTATGTTAGTGTATGTGCTTGCATTAGAATTTGAGTGCTTCCTTTTTATGGAATAATAGTCACCTGACTTTATCAGTTCTGTTTGAACTGATAATGGAAATGTTTGTAACATAAATTTGATCTTACAAAAGAAAAAAATCTCCAAAACACCCCCAAAAAACAGCTTTCCATCACTACTCTGCTGTGTGTCTCTGTCCTGCTCCTCAATACATGAGGGAGCTCCTGATTGAGCTTTCCCAGTTGCTCCCAGAAAGAAATAATTTCTCCTTCTGTGGTTTCCCACTGATGGAGCACGTAGCAGCCAGGGTAAGATGAACAGAGAGCTTTCTCTCTGCTTCACAGACATGCCTTTCTAAGGGAGCATAACATTTTGCAGACTAGAAACAAAGAAAGAAATAACTTCTATCACAAAACATTTGTAAAATTCTTACAAAATTTAAGTTGTGTGGTATGGTGAGCTGATCTCTGTTAACTACTGCAGTTCAAAGCACACTAGGAATTGGGAATGTACAGTTTGTGTTGCTACTATAATCAGTAAATACCTGAGATAAGAGATTTGTGGTTTTATTTGTATTAAATATAGTTAACTGTCAATGGAAACAACTGTACTGAGAATTGACAGAAAATTCCTTTGTTCTGAACAGCTCATATTGCCTGGAACTTAAATACTGTTCTGCTAATTTTAAGTTTCATGTTAAAGAAAATATCTTGTTAAAACATTTATTTGTTAATGTTGTATAACAGATGTTGGTGTCTGCTAAATAATTAATCTGTATTTGCATATTTTGATCATACATTAAATAAATGCCTTAAAAAGGAGAAAAAGCATTAAAATTAGTCATGAAAAAGTAATACTTATCTTTTCTAACACACTAGTAATCTGTATACGTCTAACAAATACTTAATATTAATACATATTTTAATACAAGCCTTTTTATTTTTATCATCTAGAAGGAACATAGGTTGGCTCAGAAATATCTTTCTCAATCCAGTGAAGCTTTGCTACAGTCTATGGGTATTGCATTCAGTCATAATATTACTGACGTACTGGCTCCTGCTAGTTTTGAAATGGTTGAATGCTTTCGACAATTTGATCCAGTTTCAACTAGCCAGTTTTTGGCACTTCACCAGGTAATGCAGCTAATGTATTGTGCTTCTTTCTAGTATAAAAAGGGTGTTTTAAGTTACATAAGCAAAAATGTCTATTCGTAGAGCCTGAAAATTGGACATAAAGAACACAATGTACATAAAAGAACTAGTGAGTAATACAGGTAATCAAATATGTGTACGGATACATATAAGAACTAGCGAGTTATACAGGTAATCAAATATATGATACTTTTGCTGAGTTAAAAATGTTTGATCAGTGGCTTTTTAACAATAATAATATCTGTTGTGTTTGACTTGACATTTTCATTGATGATTGCATACATGAAAAGATTTTAATGTGATTAGCTAAGATGAGACATTACCACAAAATACAGTTTCATCCTTCCCTAACAAATAATTTTAAAAATGTTTCTCTGGATTTGTTCATTCATTATTTTGAAGTAGATAGGAAAGGTTTACATTCAGTTTGTCAAATCAACACCTACACAGCGTGAATCCATAGATGGCTCAAAGGTGTATGAATCATTCATGTGAGTATGTGCCTTCATCACAGAGAAGATGAGGAATGGCTGTAAGGCTTATATTCCCTACATCAGGAACAAATAATACATACTTCCTGCACCATCATCTCCATTGTAGAAATACAGAAATGCACTTTATACTCATTTCCTTCCTGCCACATCAAGGCAATTGCAGGAAATTATGACAGTAAGCACCTGCCTCTGTGTCAGCACTTAGATTTCCAAATACCTCCACCCATGGGTGGAATGGACTGATTTTGATAAATCAGAAGACAGCTAATACTGGATTTCATGGTTCAGTCCTTTATTCCTGCACTCCTGCAGCACACCATATTATTTATGGTTTGCTGTCACACTTGTTAGTGAACAAGCTAAGTAGAATGCATATCAAGGTGCCAAACCCATGAGTAGTCATGTCTTTTATTGGGCAAAAAGTTCTGCTAATTTGGTTACTATCCTGCCCAGAAAAGTTTGTATTTAAAAAAAAAAAAAGTTTAAAATGTCACTCCATGTCAATATTGAGCCTCCCTTTGGAATTTTTTATTAGGTCAACCCAAATTGCATTTTTTTTAATGTGACAGCTGCATTAAAAGAAAAAAAAAGATGCTTTAGCTCTTAGCAAGCATCAGTTCAAAGGACAGGATTGGTATGTTTGCTGAAAGAAAAGGATATAAAGTCTTACCCTTTATATTGCTTCTTGTAGGAAGTCTGTTAAAATGTGTGATGTGATGGCTATACAGTAAAAGGCACAGAAACAGAAGAGAGTCAGCTTACTTGAAAAGCTAAGTTCAGAACACAGGCATTTACCTTTCCAAGTAGATGACTAAATGCAGGAACATAGATGATAAATGTAGACAAAGTAGTCAATTCTAGCTATTCATATTTAAGAAATCTTCATAAGTTATTGCCAGACTGTTTACATTAGATTGTAAGCACAAATAGCAGACAGCCTTTTGCTAATCCATTTCACATTTCAAGCAAGAGACTTTTTCTTTAACATATATATATGTTATAACAAACATAGAGTATATATGTATTTATATTATTTTTGGGAGGGAAAATAAATAGATACAAAAATTTTACAGAGCTGTTCAGCGTCTATGATGATGAAGAGTATCCTTCTAACAGCTACATCTAACACCAGCAGCTCTCAGCTGGCAGCATTACTGCATCTTCAGAATCATTTAAAACAAAACAGAAACACAAGTGATCTTCTAAAAAATGTGGAACAGCAACTGACTGCTACTTCAATGGTAACTTTTTAAGATGTGCTACTTATTGGGGTTTATATGTATGTTACATAAATACACACATAATAATATATATACACATATACGTACATATATACACACATACACAGGTATCTATCGTTTCAGTTATTCCTGGAATTAAATAATATTTCATCTGTTTTCTTTAAACTCTATTAACTTTTTTGTTTTCTTAATTGAGTCATGGGTTGACTTGGTCGTGAATTGAAATACATTTTTATTGGTATGGTATGTACTGTCCTGTGGTTTTGCTTATGCTAGGTTATCTGTGTGGCATGAGCTACGTAATTTAATTCAGAAGTGAGATTTTAGTGAAGGCTGCAATGTGGAAAAATGTAGGCTGCAACAGGGTGATATGAAAATTAGTGGTTCTGGACAAATAGGAATTAATATTAGAGTCTAATTAGTCTTAATTTCATTTGGAAAAGGAATTAATTAGTCTTAATAGGACCACAGAGGCATCACAAATGTTTTCTTTCCATCAAGCAAAGCCTACATTGAACAACAATTAATCAATGAATTCCAATGCAATTCCAGTTTGTCTTATAGTTACTATTTGGTATAGCTGGATGTCAGAGTTGTGCTATCTGCACACTTAAATCTTTAATTCCATGTGAGTCTTGCCCAATCCAGCTGAAGATGCCATTGTAAGGGACCCTTGCAACAGACACTCCTGTCACATCTGGACAACATCCAGTCATCCTGTTTGAGATACTCGGGTCCCCATGCAAGTGTTACCCTATGAAAAGAGCCTGATTTTCTTTTCTTTTCTTTTTTTTTTTTTTTTAAACCAAACTCGCTATCCATGAGTCTGGGCATCAACTAAAGTGTGGTGTGGCAAACTGGATATTTAAAGAAACCAAGCAGTAAAATGTAATTCATGTAATTTGTAATTCTGTAGCAAATCATGGATACACTTTTCTGGGAGATAAATACTCTGTCTTTCGGTCTAAGCTGGCTGAGGACTGTGTATCCTTCAAATGTCTGAGATCTAAAAGTGGATACCAAAGATTGGAAGACCCTAGGTTAGAAATGAATGAAATTAAAAACTGCCAGCAAGTTAGATACAAAGGATTAGCTGTAGCTGGCAGGGTTTAAGCATTTACAAAATGTGGCAAGCAGAAATACAGTACAGGATAAGAAAAATACGTGTTTGTAGGCTGTAGTTTTGGCTTTTCTCTGCATGTGCTGTATTATCTTATTTAGTAGAAGGAATAGGATAATATTTTGTTTAGAAGCCACTGTTTTTGAGTTGCTGTAATTATCTAACTGGTAACAGATACCCTAGCTAAAAACATTCATCAATGCCCACCATTTCTGTACCTGTTGCAGCAGCTCAGGAAAGAAAAGGTGGCAATCAAGACATCTGTTCATGGCTGCATTCTTGAACTGCATGATTCCAGGCAGCGTGAGATGCAAGAAATCAAAGTGGTCACTGAAGTAGTTCTCTCTGAGGGTATATTAGTGTTTTTTAAATTCAGTTCAGATTTTTAGTTCAGATCAGGAATGCACTTTCAAAGTGAATCTCCCAATTGTCCTTGCTTACAGTGCTTTGATTTGCATCGTGGTACAATGGCTGTATGAGCTGGGTTCCTCTCAAAGACTGAACTGGATTCTCTGATGCACTCAAGCTACATTGAGTGGGCATTCAGTCCAGGGGGCCAGTCCAGAGGTACTCTGAGTAAAAATCAGTGGAAAGTTTACAGTGTATAATTCTGCTCCTGATGATCTATACTACTTGATAATGTAGGTATACCCAGAGTGTACCCAGTGTGCTTAAGCACGTAAAACTTCAATCTGAAAAACACGTAAACACACATGCTTAAAGGCAGCAGTCTCAAAAAGCATGTATGGTCCTTTCTGTATTAGGACCAGTTTTTCATCTGGAGTCAGGCTGTTTAGTCACTAGGAGGTTTTTGGTTGTATTTTCTCAAAAAGGGTTGTATATTTTTTAGTACAGTATTTTTTGTGGTGGGTTGGCCTTGGCTGGTTGCCAGGTGCCCACCAGGCTGCTCTGTCACTCCCCCTCCTCAACAGGACAAAGGGAGAAAATATGATGAAAAGCTCATGGGTCAAGGTAAGGACAGGGCTATCAGTCACCCATTACTGTCACGGGCAAACAGACTCAACTTGGGGAAATTAATTTTTTGCCAATTAATAACAGAGTAGGATAGCAAAAAATAAAAACAAAACTAAAAAAGATCTTCCCCCCGCTGCTTCTTCCCAGGCTCAGCTTCACTCATGATTCTTCTACCTCCTCCCCCTGCCACCCAAGCAGCACAGGCGAAATGGAGAATGGGAGTTGCGTGGGGTTCCTCCCACAGGAGACAGTCCTTCAACGAACTTCTCCAATGTGGGTCCTCCCTGTGGGCTGCAGTTCTTCACAAACTGCTCCAGCATGGGTCCTTTCCATGGGGTGCAGTCCTTCAGGAACGGACTGCTCCAGTGTGGGCTCCTCTCTCCACAGGGCTGCAGGTCCTGCCAGGATCCTGCTCCACTGTGGGCTCTCCACAGGGTCACACCTTCCTTCAAGGCACATCCACCTGCTGTGGTGTGGGGTCCTCCACGGGCTGAATGGTGGATATCTGCTCCACTGTGGATCTCCGTATGCTGCAGGGGGATGACCTGCATCACCATGGTCTTCACTATGGGCTGCAGGGGAATCCCTGCTCTGGCACCTGGAGCACCTCCTCCCCCTTCTTCTTCACTGACCTTGGTATCTGCAGAGCTGTTTCCCTCATGTTTTTTCACTCCTCTCTTCTGGCTGCTGTGCAGTGTTTTTACCTTTTCTTAAATATGTTATCACAGAGGTGCCACCAGCGTTGCTGATGGGCTCAGCTTTGGCCAGTGGTGGGTCTGAATTGAAGCCGTCTGAAACTGTCTCTGTCCAACCAAGGGGGCAGTTCCTGGTGTCTTCTCACAGAAGCCACCCCTGCAGCTCCCCCTGCTACCAAAACCTTGCCACGTAAACCCAGTACAATTTTATATAGTTCCTTTTGGTAAGGTGTCTGTTCTTAACAAAATTGTGAAGACTTTACAAACATAAATGTTACAATGAATTATTCTGCTCCCTTCCTTTGCTAATACTCTGCTAGGATTTGATAGCATTTTAACTTCACAGACAGCATAGTGGCCAAAAAAGTCATGTTGTTATGAAGAGTGGAATAAGGTACAGTATTTGTAATGTGGTTTAAATAATATTTATAAGTTCTTCTGCATTGCACAAAAATCACACAATCACAGAATGGTTGAGGTTAGAAAAGACCTCTGAAGGTCATCTTGTCCAAGCCCCTGCTCAAGCAGGGCCACCTAGAGCTAGTTGCCCAGGACCATGTCCAGATGGCTTCTGAATATCTCCAAAGATGGAGACGCCACAACCTCTCTGGGCAACCTGTGCCAGTGCTGGGTCACCCTCACAGTGAAAAAGTGTTTCCTGTTGTTTGGACGGAGCCTTCTGTCCTGGCACATCTGCTGAGTGGTTTTTTCGGCTTTTTTTTTTAATATTAGCACCTTCCTTCCTAGAATTATCAACTTTCTGATGAAAGAACTGAGATTGGGTTTATAAAATCTATGAAAATAATGCTACTTTTGAATCATTTTACAGGCATGGAGAAATCTCTGTATTCCTGTTGAACATTTTAATATAATGGGTGAATTGCCGTCTAATTTCTACATAATTATTCTCCAGCATTCAGAAGATAGGTATAAAATTTCATAATTTTGGTTTTGCATTCTGTTTGTTACATGTGTCATCTTTTTTTACCTGTAAATAATGACTATTTTGATTGTTTATTGCCTTTTACTTCTAATTTTGCTGGACTTGAATTTTAGGATAGTGAACAAATTAATATATAAATAAAACTGCCTGCAGCTCAAAGCTGTACGTTTTTCTGTACTTTTAATTTCCCTAATTATGTCTTAAATCTCCAGAGGTCACTTGAAAGGTCTAAAGCCATTCTTGGTATCCTCCTAAATTCTGTTAATAGTTTCCAGCTCTTATTGCTAATGCTCTTGAAAATGTTAGGAGGGGTCATATTTAGCTTTATAAAGCCACAAATGATCTCATTACTGCAGCCTAATTAGCGACTACTCATAAATTGAGCTATAGCAACTGACTATGAGTACCTTCACCAACTGTGAAAAGTCTTAAACAATTGTCATGGAACAAATAAAAATCTACCTTACTGGATATATAGCAATGAAAGAACTTTCCTTACAGCTCTCAGTTTGTTACAGTTAGATTTTGCAGGTTTTGCACCCCAAAGTGGGGGTAAATATTGCATCTTGAGAGTATTTGTGAGCACATTAAATTAGAGGGTGATAATTACTCATCTAATAAATTTGCTTCATATAAACAAGGCTGAACAGTCAAATAATCTACTCAGCAGTTTTCCGCTTTCCATAGATCAAATTTGTACAGTTCATTGATTGAGATGCCAAAAGTAAGTACTGCACAGCAAAAAGGAAAACCCACTCAGCCAATGGGTAAGTGTCTCTTACGTTTAAGAGATAAAAACCATTCCACTGATGTTATGAGAAGGCTCATATCTTTCACTGTTGCAGTCCGTAAAATTTTAAAATTATTTTAAAAATAATTGTAACTCTTATTAATACCAGAGGAAAGTAAATACCTAAATACATGTGTTTCATTATCAGATATAATGTATCTAGTCACAATTTACAGAATTTTTGTTTATATTTTTGTTTATATTATTTTATAAGGATAAAGTTGTTATAGATAAATAATTGTAGAGATTTTTTTCATTGTACATTTCTGTATATATTTTGTGCTAAAAAAAAGTATAAACAGTTATTTCATTTTCAAAGAGTACTGTGGCTTTAGAAACTGATGGTCTCTGTACAGTCATTTCTTCAAGTACAAATATGATGTCTCAAAAAGAGTCTTATCTTCCTTTTATTAGTGCAAGCTAAAGTTTCTCGATTTCCTGTGAATCCTGATACATTCTGCATTTTGTTGGAAAAAGTGCGTCTTTACAAGCAGCAAAAGATGAAGAGTCATTTTACACAGACTGTCATTCAAAACTTGCAAGAGTGTGTCTCCAAAACAGATGTGGTAATATATTTTATTACCTTATATTTAAAATAGGGTGAAAAACATGTACTAAAAAACTATCATAAACACCCTTTGTGCAGAATTTTCAGTTTATTCCAAGTGTAACATCCCTAGTTGCTAAATGCTCTGCACTCTGCTTCAAAATTCAATCTGACTGTGTTATTCTGTTACTGTTTTCAGTGTCATTCCACAGCTTTGAAATGTTCAGTAGTTTATCAGAATTGAAAATTGATGCAATTGAGATCAATTTACTTGAAAATGTGCTGTACTTCTAAGATTTGCATTTGCAGATGTACATTGCCTTTCATATCACATGGAAGCCCCAGCTGTCCCAAGAAAAAAAATGGGATCATAAATTTCAGCCCTTTAATCAAAATAAAACTCTCTTAGCCAGAGATTTATTACTGATTTGCAACACAGAAAAATTTCTTTCTAGGGCACACAATATCTTTTGCACTATAGCTGTTTATTTGTATGCAGTTGATCCGAGTCTGCTAGTCACAAAATTTTGCTTCAAGGACACATCTCATTGGAATTCCAAGTTTGTAGCTATGAACACTCTTAAATTCTAGATGATAGAAGTTTTCTGTTACTACAAGAAGGCTCAGTTCTATAAGGACATTGTTTTTCACAATCAGTGAACACAAGTTCTGTAGCATAAAGGTACACTGGAAAAGCCTGCAACTTTCACATAAGCTTTTAAGCTGCAAGGTGACAGAAAGTTTTCTACACATGAAATGTGCAAGTCTACGCCCTAGCATTCTAATTTACTTTAATTTTGGCTCCCTTAGATAAAATTTAGGTTTTTCAATATCAATCAAAATTCACTGTTAAATATAGCATATTAAGAAAAGCTGGTATAGACCTATTTCCATCATTAATATAAAGATAAAAAATACAAATCATATTGAATTTTCTTTACAAGTTTTCATTGTTTTAATCACAACTTTGACACATCTGGTTCTTGAATTATAATTCTGTTTTATTCATCATGTTAGCTTCTTTCAGTTAAAATACTGATTATTGCAGATGGTTGAAGTGTTGGTCACTTTTTCTCTTGTCCATGGCCAGCCTTTGTTGTAATAGCAAGTTATGTAAAGATTGCTGTAGTTGCATAAGTAAAGAAAAAGGTGATAAGATAATGTCAGGTAGAACAGACGGAAAAAAAAGTGGCTTAGGTTTTTAAAATGCATGTGCATTACAACTTTCAATAATTATGCGTGCCACCTGCACAGAGCCACACAAACAGAGCTTTGGGTGAGAAGTCCATTCATTAATACCAACACTCTTCGCCATTTAGTTGAGCTCATTTTTCCAGTTAGGTTTTTTGTGTCCATCTATATTGGCTTTTAGGAGCTTCAGTTTCTAGTGTCATCTTCTCCTACGTGATTCTATTCTCTCCTTATCTATTTTCTTCATTCTGTTTAGTTTTTTGCTAAATTGGCTCCACTGATCTCTCCATACACTTTCATTCGCTTCTTCTACATTCATCTTGCAGTTTCTGTTTACTTCTCAAAGTTGTCCTTTCACAATTTCTACCCATTACTTGGAGCACCACATTATCTTTTCTTTCTGCTGGACTTCCCTGCCATTCCCCACCGAAATTGCAGAAGTATATTAATCGCTTAAATAATAAATATCGACATCTTGTACTGATTCCTATGTTAGATTATTTTGCAAAATGCTGATAGGGGTGATGTTTTGAAGTAAAGTAGTTTTGAAATTACTTTCTATATTTGTATTTTCCATTTTTTCAAATTATTCGATTTAGCCTCTGATTTAACATAATACACTCTCCATCCTTGTTAAATAGCATTTTGTAAGTATTCTGTTTTTTGTTGCAATATGTGTGATAGGCTCCAATAGAGAAAACAGATGATAATGGACATGATTTGACAACAGATTTCTCTGAAATATTAGAAATTATGGAAGAATATATGAAACCTGTGCTGTCACAGTTTGATTTTTCTGATAGCAGGTAAGACATTTAGACTTGTTTTATCACAATTTGTGAAAACAGAATAGTGACTCAAGTCCTACAAATACAGGAATGGTTTTAGCAAGCATAGACCCCGTTGAATGAACTTTTTACATCTTGAAAGGCAGTATATGCAGGATATGTAAGACTAAGAGGGTTGAACCACATGATAGACTAATGGCCATCTGTAACAAGCACTGTTCTCCAGCTTAAATTATACAATATTGATTTCAGGATGAAACATTATCATTTAACTAGTTGAGGATGGGATTTCCAAAGGACAGGAACTCCAAAGGGAGTACATCCTTTGTGTAAAATTTCACTGAGATTGAAGCAGTTTTGTCTTTGTGTTTCCTGTGAAAACTTTTACTTACATAAGTATTAGTGCTGGTAATATTTTCACTGTAATTTCTCTTCCCAGAGAACAGAGCACATCAGTTCCAGCAGCTGAATCAGGAAAAATAAAAGTGAAAGATAAGGACACCAAACACACTAGCATGCGGGGTATGTGCTCTCTTGAGTACAATATATGTATGTGTGTGTGTGTATGGACAGATATAAAAATGCTAGTCAAAGTCATTTTAGTTTCAATTTTTTTTTGAAGCCAGGGAGAAGAAAAAGGCTTTAGCAATGGTTTTGTTTGTTTATTTTTTATATCAAGTATTTTAGGATACTTCCAAAGAGATTATTTATACGCTGGATGGAGCTATCCTTTTGCATATATTTACAGTCTTCCAAACTATACAGGCCTTAGACAGCTAAATAAAATGGCTTTATTACAAACCAGTCTTTTCAGGAGAAAGGCCAAAAGAAAGAACTTTCTTAAGTCTGTTGATCTCTTTCTGTTTTATCTTTTCCTGCTTTTTACTTTATGGACTCTCACAGGTTGTTTGCTTTAATGCAAGCCTAACGCTGGAATATGTCTCTAAACACGTTCCAAGAGAAGAGGCAATCAAGTCCGTGGCTTGCTTTGGGGATGAGTTTTTTGCTTTATGGTGGGGAGCAGTTAAAAATTACTAAAAAAAGATATACATTTGCATTTGCTTTTACCTGCAAGAGTTTCTTTCTGCAATCTGGCAGCTGGCTGCTTCTGTTGCTCTGCAAAGACTGAGTAACTTGTCTTCCATGTATTTGTTGTTTCTCTGTAGAACAGGAAAATGTTGTCATCATGATATGGATATGCAGTACTTTTTTTCTAAATAACAGAAACAAAAAGTTTCCTACAGAAAGACGCAGGTAGTATTGGATAAGAGCTCCTTTACCACTCTATACCGTTTAGCCAAACACTGCTAAGGCAATTTTGCATTTCCAAACATCATTTTCTTGAATACATTGCATACACCTGGACTGTAATCTGAGATGGTTGGTTATTAATATGGGGATATTTTTCCTTCTGAAGAATCAGTGCTCACAGGTGCATGTGCATAGAAGTTTGACAACATTTTAGGAGTAACAGTATCAAAAGAAATATTTTTGCATAGTGCACTTAATCCACAGTAAAATGGAGTTCAGGTGTCATACAACAGAGGAAATTTATGTTTGTACATCTAACTTCAATTATTTATATACATACTGAGAACTACTAAATCTCAATCATGTTCTGCCACATTTTTTCAGGTACACCTATGGATTTAGGATTGTGTGTGGTATTACTAGCAGATACATTATTTATGGAATTGCCTTTGGAAGCTCTGAGTATCTTTAAAGAGGAAGGAATAAGTTCTGTATCCAGAGATTTTTCTCTCCAAATTCTCTACAATCGAATACATCTGGCTGAATCAGGTACTATTAGATAAACATTCTTTGCATTAGCATAATGATGCGGCAAACAAGATACTTAAAAATTAAATAATATGAATGGTGTATTATATTTTACTGGGAGACTGCCATATACAATAGGTTTCCAGTATTTTAGATGGAATAGATAGTACAGTAGACTTATTTCAGTAATGTACAGACTGATTATAGTTGCAGTGCTAGCTAATTTAAAATAACCTCTACATATTAAAGAATTATGTAAAACACAGTGAAGTCTAAATTGGCTTGCTTGCAAAGTTTCAGTTCTACAAGTATGGTTTAAACTCTTTAAAGCTGTTTTCAGCTGCACTGAAAAAGATGAAATAAGAATTTAGGCTTCTGTTAATTTTCTTTAACATTAGTGTAAGCCTTTGCTCAAAATATCAAATGTAAACCACTTTTAATCATTGAGCTACTTCCTCTCTGTATGGCTAAGATTACATTAAGAGCTTAGGGCAATCCAGCTATTCCTGTGCTATGCATGAGCAAAATTAGATCCCACAGGCTTTATGGATTTCTTTCATTGCTGCAGACACTTGCACCCTATATAAACTCTTCAGTGAAATGAGTTTGTTAAGTGAGGTAGTTGGACAGTTGGTAAACTTGTCCTTATGGCATCTTAAAATTAATTTCTTATTTCTTCTAAAAATGAGTAATAAATGCAGGCATTAAGCAGCGTTTTGTATAAATCAAAGATACCTTCTATTACTGAAGTTAAAAATTTGAAGTCACATTTTGCTCATACATAGATAAAACCACATTTTAACTCAAATTAAATTATTAAAACTAGTGGGCCTAAGCTAAAAAATAGGCTAAGTTTAGAAAATCTCACTCTGTACCAGAGAGGTTCTTGTATTGTGTTCATATTAACACCTTCGGTACAACCTGTCCTCTGTTTTTCCATTTCACCCCTCCTTTCTAAAGGGAAAGAATTGTGAATAATCTGAGATTAGAATATTTTCAGTCTACATACACATTCATATACTGTTACAGGTCTGTTAGAAATAGGAGTTTTAGAACGTGGGTTTTTTTTTTTCCCATTTCTGTTTTTCGCTTTTTTAAAGTGAAACTTCTTATGGTTGCATAATTTTAGAAGTGGATAAATGAGAGGAAGCATAGTTGAAAAGTCTCTGTTCATGCAATTATGAAAGTAGCCACTGAATGAGGAGAGAAACACTAGCCATATGAGTAATAATGCATATCTCAAACTTCCACCAACTTGCAGTGCACTCCAATGATAAGTGGCTGAGACATGTACTTTGGGTGATAGTCATATACATAGTGAGAAACATAAGTCAGTTTTCTGTGCTTTTTTAAAATCCCTTGAAGAAATAAAAAATCAGATTCAAATATGAAACTTTCTTTTTCCTTTCGATCTCTGCATGTCTCACAGAAGCTTCAGTTATTCCAGTAACATCAACAATGAACAGATATGGCAATAGGCTTAGAAAGTGCTTTGGTAATTACTGTTCAACTCTGTCCTAAATCTGCAATGTAATGAAGCATTTGCATGTCTTAAGGGATCGCATCTCTTGCTTGTTTTCCATTTCAAGCCATTATTTTTAGGCAAGAGGGTTTGGGGAATGTCCTTGCCTTTCTGTGACGTGAAATTAATTTTTATTTTTCTAGTTTAATATGTTATTATTATTACATCATAGCAAATATAAGTAGTCCTTCAAGAAAGTTGTATTTTCTAAAACTGCCTATATCTTAAAAAAAAAATCTGTTCTTTTCAATTCCACAGAGACTGAAGTTAAAACAGATGTTGAAATGTCTAAAAAAACAAAACCAAAAGCTCATCAGAAAAAGAATGTCAAAAAGGTGAACTTTCCATATTTTTAAAGTAAACTCAATAGGAGTAGCTCTTCTTTTTGTGTAAAAAATGTTAAAGAACTACAAGTGGCTTGCATAGAAGCTCATTATATATGCTAGAATTCTGAAGTGGAATAAATATCACATAAGTCCATAAGAATTTTGCTTCTTGTTGATTTTGCAATAATGACAGAGGAGTTGTTTCTTTGAAAAATCATACTCTCTCTGTAAACGTGACATATTTAACAACCCATCAAGGGAGCTGTTTAAAGTTACTAAAATACTTCCCCCAACAATATAGTACATTTTATATAGTGTATGCACGTATTTTTATAAATATATATGTATGTATGCATATATATATCTATATATGTGCACACACGTGTATATATATGTAATGTATGTATATGCATTGTAGATAATGCAGAATAGCTTATGTTTTTAATTTCCATTGACAATTGAGTATCCTGCTGCTTTTAATCCTACTTTAAAAACTTTAGGACATCTTTTGTTAGTTGTTTGACACAAAGAAAGCAATACTGTTAATATTTGATTGAGACTTCTGCATGTAATAGAATATGTATTCTTTTTAATTGTAGGCACCAATTAATCGTGATTTACCCTCTAATTGCTTGCCTGTTGATACTCGTAATTTTAAATGTATCCTTTCACAAACTTTTAACTAAATGTATCAGTTAAACTTTCTTTTTTTGTTGTTTACATTGCATTGTTTACACTTAACTGTTTATCAGATATTGTGGACCCCTATAATGAAGGAAGAGAGGCAGGTAATATATATTAAATAATGTTTTCTCCACAAACTACCCATGGAATTTAGAAATTTTTGTAACAGAAAATGAAGTCATGACATTAAGATGTTGACAAAAAAGCTTAGCTTTTTATGAGAACAGTACTGCTTATCACCTGTCAAATGGTGCATCAGTGAAACAATATAACCTGTTTCAGGTTCGGGAAAGAAAGTAGATTGTCTTATTATTTCTTTCATATCACTAAATATTGACCTAATATCACCCAGAAAATAATTACTTGAGTAATCTTTCTTACTATGTAATCCAATTAAAAACACATGCTTACTTTCAGGAACTTGTTATAGCATTTTTAATTTTTCAAATATATGCCATTAAGATACAATATCAGTAGTGTGGGGAAGGATATAGGTTAATTGAAAGGGTATGATGCTTTGTATGATCTTCTTTGTTATACAAGAAATTTGTTTGAAAGCCATGAATGGCCTTGGAACAAATGGTACTGAGTGGGAATGGACTGGGACAGGAACTTGGACTCACCACACCTATACAGCAATTCTCAAGCTAATGACTACAAATAAAGAATGTATAACACGTAAAGTTTTTGCAGTCCTTTGAAAGGTGAAGGGTACTATGATAGACACAAACAGCCCTATAAGGATATTTGAGAGGATTGTTATTTCCCTTTGGAATGTATTTATCAAGTCAGTAGGCATTTACTGTATTAGAATAGAATAGAATAGAATATTTTCAGTTGGAAGGGACCTACAACAATGATCTAGTCCAACTGCCCGACCATTTCAGGGCTGACCAAAAGTTAAAGCATGTTATTAAAGGCATTGTCCAAATGCCTCTTAACCCCTGACAGGCATGGGGCATCGACCGCCTCTCCAGGAAGCCTGTTCCGGTGCTTGAACACCCTCTCGGTAAAGAAATGTTTCCTAATGCCTAGTCTGAACCTCCCCTGACGCAGCTTTGAACCATTCCCATGTGTCCTGTCCCTGGATCCCAGGGAGAAGAGATCAGCACCTCCCTCTCCACGTCCCCTCCTCAGGAAGCTGCAGAGAGCAATGAGGTCGCCCCTCGGCCTCCTTTTCTCCCAACAAGACAAACTCGGAGTCCTCAGCCGCTCCTCAAAGGACATTCCTTCCAGCCCTGTCACCAGCTTTGTTGCCCTCCTCTGGACACATTAATTCAGTCTGACACAAACACTTTAATAATATAATTTTACCTCACTTTTTCTCCCAGTGTGTGCTAACAAACTTACATGTATATCAAATGCCAAAAATTGATTTAATGGAGGTTTTTAATTGAGATAGTTATTAAACCTAAACTCAACGCAAGAGAAGCTACTGAATAATCAGTAGCATAATAGAGCATGTCTCCATATGTTTGCAGTTTCTCCTTGACAGCAGATCAAAATAAAACACTGTTTACCATGTGCTTAATATCTGGCTCTAGAGTGTAACTTTAATTTACAGTAGTATGAAAATGTAGTCAAAAAAGAGAAGATGAATTATCATTAAATATGCAATATCCTTGGAGAGCAGAGGTGAATTTGGAGTCATGCTTTCTGAAATCAGGAATAACTGGAAACTCAGTTATTTTCTCCATCTACTTAAGTCCTCTCTGAGCCGCTGGAGCAGATCTGTATGAGCAGTGCTGGTGTTCTCAACTCTTTACACTTTTCTCAGGGTATCTAAAATTTTTTCTTTTTCGCTTTTAAAGTCTTTAGCCTGTCTACCGAATAATCCTCGTCAGTTATAAAATATACCTTCCAAATAGGAATTACAGTTTTACTCGGAAAATGTCACAATTGCTAGTTTTAAAAGCTGGACTTAGGTTTCAAAAAACTTAAGATCTAGTGATGGCCTAAAAAACCCTAAATATTATATTGTCATTTTAGAAATGATTGAAATTAAGATTGCACAATGTCCTTTGTAGCATGTTAAGCTCATAATGATGACATTCTATTGTTACAGAAGCTTTAAGTCCTTCCCAAAAAATAAAGGAAATCCTAGAAAAATACCATGACCTATTTACACTCCAGTGGGAAGGAGTTATTGGCAACATATGTGTTCCAAGGTTTGTAATATTCTGTCTGCTTTCATGTTTTATCCATGTTTCTTTTTTAAAATTGTGCCTATTCCCAGAGGCTTCAGTCTTAAAATAGGGTCACATTTTGCTGAGCTGGTAAACATAGCTAACCATTGTCTTTGTTTCAAACGCATATTTAGATTTGTAGACAGAATATTTTAGGGATCTGAAATACAGTGCCACAACGTGATTTAGCCAGATTGGTTGCAGCAGAGTTGCTGTATATGTAGATAATCCAATTTTGACAAAAAGTCTACTGGTGCAGTCTTTGATGAATATTATAAATATATGTGAACATAAATGTAATTCCTGGCTTTGCTCATAACTTTTTAAATCCAAGTGTTAAAAACTATAGTATCTCCATGCACATTGAGACAGCTGCAAGATTGGAGCACAGATTTCAGAAGCAAAGTAGTGAAGGTACATCTCACAGTTTACAATTTCAAACATCTGATTGTGAAACTAATACCATTTTATGGAGTTTATTCATAAACACACTTTGTTCTTTATAGAAGTACTTTATTTTTAAGATCATAGAAATAGAAGGATAAAAGGGATCTCAAGAGGTTGACCTTGACAAGTGACAGGTCCTGTAAGTGAGTCAACACAGTCATCACTGGACCTTCCTTTGTAACTGCTAGTTTTATCAGTCCTTTGAAATCTTCTCTACTTAGGTAAAGACACTGTGTAGGTATTCCAGTGTGTCTTCATAACAATTGCAAAGATTGTTAGCTGTTATCAAACTGCATAGTTTTTGCTGCCAGCTAGGCTGATTATTCACGTCTCTTTCCAAAATCTAATTTCTTCATATCCTGATGGGTGCGTACATGAATACTCCCATTGAATGTTAGGCTAAATACTGTTATTTCCTAGATGTACAATGCATACATCTATGATTTTTTTTTTTTTAAGGAGAATCTGGTATTTATCTAAAAATACACTATGCCTCTTGTTTACTATGAGATGTTACTAAACTAAGTCTATTAAAATAATTATTATTAATAGTCCATATGAGTTATTACACTTTCCATAGAATTCTGCAGTCTTGTTTGTCTCCTTGCTTAGCATGCTGACTTTTCTTATAAATATTGCTGGAGTAAATTACTCTGAAGTGTTTGCTATGGATAATTTCTGAAAAATATTCTTGTAAAATAGTAACACAAAAGTAACTTCCTTTCTTTCTTCTTCCTTCCTTTCAGCCAAGCTGAATGGGAGCAGCTGCTGACAAACTGCAGTGCATTTCTGTTCTATGGGATGGAGAGATTCATGTCTCATATTTTACTTGACAGACTGGTTGCTATGAACATTCCAAGTGAGATAAGCAAAATGAAAAATATTTTTTTAGTTGCACCGCCTTTTGTTCCCAGTTGTGTTTATTTCATACTGTATCGTTATCACAGTACTGATATTAGCAATTAAGGGTTTTTTTCAAGATCCAGGGTTTTAATCGGAAAAACTTTGCATTATGTAGATTTTATTCTGTTGCACAGCTTTCTTGTTATTCCTCACAAATAAGTTTAGTCCTTCTCCACTTCCAAATGTTGGAATTTCTTAAGTTCCAAAAATTGAGTCATCATCTGATGGTTTTCCCAGTAACTCCTCTCCCTTTCTATGGAATTTAGTATTTGGTAACAAAGTATTTTTTATTGTTAAGAACAATCTCTGCAGTACCACTTCTCCAAAATTCCTCAGCCTCCACTCAGGCAAAGCAGAATTGTCTGTTAAGACTGGGTTAATGCTGAATGATTATTCTAGTATTATGGAGCATTTGTAGACTCTGAGAAGGTATTTTTTTCTCTGCTGCTTCACAACTAATTAGTCTTTCTGGTGTTGTAGCATAAGGCTTAAATTCAGGACTGATTTTTTGGATTCACAATCTTCCTTTCTCCTCCTATTCCCCTCGCACATCTGGAAGAAGCTCAACTTCGGAGTTGTGCTGAATTTGTCAGGGTAGCTCAATTGCTAGTTTCCATCTATATTGTGTTGAGATGTAAAATTCAGAAGGACAGTACACATCAGATTGTGAAGCCCTGAAAGTAACTTCCTTGCCCTGCAAGGAAGCTTCTTCAAGAAGCGTTGATTTTCAAAGTGATTTAAACACTTATATGTAAATATTACTGGAAATCAAGAAAGTATATCTTCCTATATACTTTGGTCACTCTTGAAAATGAGGTTTCAGATGTCTGTAGGCCAGGTCTGGCAACTTCTGGAAAGTTCCTGAGCACCTTGTTAACCCTCACCCTGTGTCCTGCTCTTAAAATATGCCAGGATTAATTCTCCAGTGCATCTTATTTCCTTTAATGGAGAATAAACTAATTTCAAATGTATTGATTTTAGTCCTCAAAGGATTATTTTATTTTCTGACCACCTACACAACTTTTACTTGTTAGCTGGTAAAATTACTGTTGTCTTGCAGACTGAATTTAAATCTATTGGAGAGCCAATCTTCATGTTAAAAGTACATTTATTAATAACTATGAACTGTGTCTGAGGTTTCTGAGGGCTCTAACCTGGACCCAATACTATTAAATATTGTTGTTGGTCATTTGCATGATGAAATAGAATATATCATTGCTGAATCTGGGTATGAGACCAGGCTGAGAAGGAGAATGAGGTGGTTCAGCAACTCCTGAAATGCAGGATTAGAATGCAAATTAACCTTGCTTTATGGGGATAATTAGAAGGGAGTAATTCAGGAAAGGCTAGAGGGAGGTGTTATGCTTATACACAAAAAATCAGTTAAACATTAGTAAGTTAGGGAATGACTGCTTAAGGGGCAGAATTACAGAATAGAGTCAAGAGGTGGATCACAAATTAAACAATGTCATCTTGCTAGGGGAAAAAAAACCCTAAGCTCTGTATAGGGGTAACTATACAGCAGTGTCATTTGCAAGATATATGAAATAATTCCCTGCTCTACTTAGTTTTGCAAAGGTCTCAACTGGAGAAGAATATTGACCAAATAGAGTAAGTTATTGGTGGAGAACATTAACAGTGGTCAGAAGGCTATACCATAGATTTGTGTGCATAGTTTTATTAATAAATACGTATGTGTGTTCATATGTATATATGCATATAAAACATTCTTTAGGAGGAAAGTTTGACATTGAGGGGAGACATGATGATAGTTCTGAAGTATGTCAAAGGCTTTCCAAGCAGAAAGGTAATTTACTTCTCATCTGCTTGGGTTAGGAGAATAAGTAACAGGTTTAAGCTGCAGTAATAGGGAAAGCCTTTTAATTCTAAGAATATTCTAAGTTATTTCACTGGGGGCCTTTAAGGAAAGTAAGGAATGTTTGAGATGTAACTTGGTCCTCGCTTGTGGAGAGGAGCTGCAGTAGATAACATTTCTATACCTCCATCTTACAAGAGTTTATAACTACAAAATTGAGTCATATAGGTCATTAGCCTGTAATAAGATGGTATGTGGACTTCATTATTAGTTATATTAAGGTGGCATAGGAAAAAAACCTGCAAAACACTGTGGAAAAGTGTAGCAAAGTTACATCAAATAATGTTAGGGTGACTTTAATAGTGTTCTTTTACTTAATACAATTTTGGCTGAAATATGTAAATTTTATATTAGTTGTTTAGGCTGTGTTCAAGAAAGTCATTAACTTAAAGAAAGGCCTGATTTACTTATATTTGTTATGTTAGGCATGATTATTAGTGCAAATACCATTGCTATAACATTTTTTTTTTTTTCCCCAGAATGCCATTTGATGATACTTCTAGATCTGATGCGATCAAAGCAAAGTTATCAAAGAATTACAAACTCTGATATCCACAAAAGGTAGGATAAAGTTTATTTTGGTAAAGTTCACAAGAAGGCAGATTATTTTTGTTTCAAAGCAAAGTTAAAATTTTGAGTTATAAATATTCTTATTTACTTCTGCAAGTAGAAGGGCTCATATCTACATCTAACGGAGAAGTTAGCCTCTTTATCTTGTAGCTTCATTCTTTACATAGGGCAAAATAGGATGAAAGCTCTGTCACAAAGCAACGGTCAAGAAGATATGACACAGAAAAGTTGCTACATTACACATACATCCCAATTCAGAGTTCAAGATTCTCAAAATGTTCTAATTAAATATATAAAACTTCCCTTTAACAGGTAAACTGTTAAGAGCCCGACTAAGGTTTCATGCACTGAACAGTTTAACAATGAGCCAGTTTTTTATTTAAATAAATTATTATGGCATGTTAAATAACCTGTTCAGAATCTTTAATATTATTAATCAGAGCTTTTTTAGTCTTCAAAGCATCTCAGTATTTTCCTTGCTTTTAAGTTGACAGGTGGCAGGGTTTATATAATTTTATTGTATGTCCATTATGAATTCTTGACAGATGGCACCTGACAAATAACTTTTAAGGTATTAAAAGCAAGAAGAATAGTTTAAGTGTCCTAATTTTATTCATGAGTTATTTAGTCAATGCTAAATTTTCAGATAACCCGATTATATTATATTAACCCAATCTCATACAATTGGTCTTGGTCCATTGATCCAGCCTGTCCAGGT
>NW_009207261.1:0-41388 GCF_000690835.1 Fulmarus glacialis | reverse complement strand
CTTTCCCTTTCCCTTTCCCTTTCCCTTTCATCATATTTACTTAAGTTTATCAAGTGGCAGTAGGCCTGAAAACATTTCTAATGCATCACAATTCTGACTTGCCATATATTTATTTATGGCCTTTATCAATAACAGATGAGCAATTGTACACAAATTGTATGGTGATCATATGGCATGGGTAATTATCCACTAGAGACTGGGAAGGGAATATCAAACAACTTCTCATCTAAAACAGAATTAGAAAACAGGTTTATAGTGATATACCAAGCCAAAGTTGTAAATGTACTTTGGTTTAAATATATACCTGCAATGCTATCTTAATTAATGGAGAATCCTCGAGTTCAGTTAATTTAACAATCAAATACATACATAGAGATTTTTTTAACACAGAAAATATATGCTATCATTTCTATATTTCATTAGTATAGGATTTATATTTCAGCTGGAAAAACTCTCACAGAAACTGAGCAATCAGCCTCTCTGGGTATAGTATAGTAATGTACTAGCTTGTGTGTATAAGGTCTTATTATAGAGATGTCAGTTTTAGTTTGAAACATAAACATATTTTTATTTATAAATTAGTGCTTATAGTGATCAATGACCATGTGTGCAGTATATTAGAATTTGTTTTTGATCTGTAGAAAGCAATTATTCATAAAACTCAAAACAGAAGGCAAAGTTGTGAAAGAAAGGAGAAGAATTATGTCTTTCTTACAGGGAAGGTAATTTTAATATAGACGAGATTGGTCCAAGTCCTGCAGTTTGGATTGATAGATTATCTAGCAGAACTATCATTTCAATAATCTCAATGACAGTGCAGCAGTGGATACTTCGTACAATATTATAAATTAAATTTACTGCAAATGTCATTGTAGAGAATATGGAAAGAGATCCGTCATTTGTATTTGTAGAAGTTAAGATAGGGAAAAATTTAAGATTCTTTGACAAAACATAACAAAAATTATCTACATGATATAGCTATGCTACCAGTTGTCTAAAAGATTCCTTTCATCATTACTTTGCTCATTGCGGTACTTGAATTACACCAATGTTTATTTGATGACAGAAGAATGATGTTCTCTTAAACAGAGATATATTCTTCATGAAAATTGTTTACAGGATTTAAGAATACCCAATGTCCATGTTTCAGGAACACTTTTTCAGAACGTACAAGCTGCTTCTGTCTAATTACACCCTACTTACGGAATGTAAAAGCTAAACTGTGAATTGGTAAATTAGTATTCACCTCCGAATAGAGTCATATATTGACGTGACAGTGATGTTGGCAAGATACATACCAGGCCAGTGATGTAAAAGCTCTGGCATACAGGGGACTAAGGAACAATAATAAAAATGTTCTTTCTGTTTACAGTCTTTTGTAGCCCCATTTTATTGCTTTCTTTGCCATCACAAGGTCATATATAATGCAATCTAAAAGTTTTAAGCAAAATTACAGAAGAGATTAATTTGCAGGCACCCGAAAATCAGTTGCAACACAATAGAGCTAAATTCTCTTCAAAGTTAGAATTCATAAGTTGAGATGAACTTTCTTACCTAAGGGAAGTTACTGGGACTTATCTTTGAAAGCAGAATTGTATCATTAGTATTAAAATGCAATTAATGAAAAGAAGCTTAGTTGTTGGGTTTTTTAGTGTTGTGGGTTTAGTTGGGTTTTTTTTTAAATGCATGCCGAAATCAAATAAATGGAAATAAAAATAGACTATATTGCAATTTAACACTCAATATGCCATATCTTTATCTGCAAAAAATGTATATATGTATTTTTAGATTAATTCAGTCAGCAAGCTGGAAAATACGAGAGATCCAATTAATATTAATTATGTTATTTTTAATTTATAATTGAAATGAAATATGACATTGTTCTAACCAATGTCCAATGCAAAATGTATTCCTACAGAAAGGATATCAGGTGGGACCTTAGAGACCTGAGTTCTATTTTCAGCATGCTACCGGCTTACTTTGAGACTGTTGGCAAATCACATTACATCATTGTGCATAAGTTTCTCCACCTAAATAATGACAGCTTCCATAAAGTGTTTTGGAAGCATGTGCTTCCATAAAGTGTAGATAAGTACTGTTGAATGCATGATTATTATTTGTAATAGAAGTAATTTATTAAATTATGAAATAATACTCAACGTTTAGGTTACTATGAGATTGATTGTATTGATCTGCTTAATTTCTATATTAGTTGTACCTTCATCATAAACACTTACATGGCTGAATATATGTCCTCCCATGTCTCTTAAAACAAAGAAACAAAGAAAAAATAACACCTACCTCTGTATTTTTCCTTATGTCCTTCTTTTCTTTCCCATTTCCTTCCTACTTCCTTCCCAGTGTTGCCAACAGCTCAAGGGAGGTGATCCTTACCCTCTACCTAGCACTGGTGGGGCCACACCTGGAGTGCTGGGTCCAGTTTTGGGCTCCTCAGTTCAAGAGAGACATGGACATACTGGGGGAAGTCCAACAAAGGACCACAAAGATGATCAAGTGACTGGAGCATCTCTCAGAGGAAAGGCTGAGAGAACTGGGACTGTTCAGCCTGGAAAAGAGAATGTTCAGGTGGGATCTCATCAATGTGTATAAATACCTGAAGGGAGGGTATAAAGACATCAGAGCCAGGCTCTTTTTAGCGGTGCCCAGTGACAGGACCAGAGGCAATGGGCAAAAACTGAAAGACAGGAAGCTCCATCTGAAGATCAGGAAACACTTTTTTACCATGAGGGTGACCGAGCACTGGCACAGGTTGCTCAGAGAGGTTGCGGAGTCTCCATCCTTGGAGACATTCAAACGCCGTCTGGACACGATCCTTGGCAATGTGACTAGGTGGCCCTGCTTGAGTAGGGGGGTTGGACAAGATGACCTCCAGAGGTCCCTTCCAGTGTCAACCATTATGTAATTCTGTGATTTCACATTCATGTTTCAGTAATTCTCCATTCAACCTCTGCAACATTGACTTTTTTTCCTAGGCTGTTCCCTCAAACCAAAAGTATATTTTTCCACAATTATTTCATGTTCTATAAATTTGATTACACCAATATAACAATGGCACTTACTAAGGGATGATATTTTGTGCTGTCTTTAATTTGTCAAGGAAAGTTGGATCAAAAAAGTTTCACTTAATTCTAGAATATGTCTACACTTACAATGGAAATTGAATGTATATATTGCACGCATTGTAATTAAGCTGTTGTGGAAAATAACATATCAATGATTTAAAATAGACTGAAGGGAGTGTATAATTTGAAATTAATTTGTTTCTGCTGTAACCTACCAAATAATTAAGAAAGTTCTCTTTCATGCAACAACGGAAGCAGCAGGGTACTACTAAGATATTGAGAGAATCAGACATTTTGATTGGTTTTATCGATATAGATATATATTCTTCTATGTTCTGTTGTATTTAGTGTTTCCCCTCTTTCTCTTACAGTTATCCCTTTCTGGTGGAAAAGAAGTTGATAAGACTCCCCTTGTCACCAACGGGTACATGGTCTAGTTCCATGTGTCCAGAAAATTGAAACTAATGTGTCAAAATGGGAGAGAAAATCTGACAGGACCATAAGGATGTGTAGGAAGATAACTCAAGATACCTTGGAATGACTGTCCTTTTTGAGCCAGAGGTCATATTTACCATTGAGAAAATACACATAATTACTTCTACACTAGATTTTCTTTTTTCTTCACATTTCTTTGGAAGTATTACTTAATACAAATAGTTTTGCAAATATATTTGACAATTATTTTAATTTCTAACACAGTAATTATTTCTAGAATAGCAATAATAAAACTATGAATAATCAGATTATTGTTATATTTTGGTGAATCTACCGCCAAAGAAAACAGAAAAAGGTAAAAATTGCTGAATGTCACTAAGATGAACATTTTCTTTGAAACATCCCTGATTTTAAGATTATTGAGCATATATAATTGAACAATTATGTCATACCCTTGTCTGCCTACATAGCCAAAGCAACATTCAAACACATAGCAAAAATCTGTAGCCCTTCAGCATGCACAAAATAGAGCTCAAGAGACTACTGCCATATAAGGAGGTTTTTAGAAACTCTTATTTATACGACTGTGTGCAATTGTTTACATTTTTTTTCTTAGCTATTAGAGCAAAAAGTTGCTATGTTGATTATAGCAAGAATTTGCTTTGTAAAGGTTTTTTTTGAACACATATCACTACAGTGCATCAAAGCATGGAATGACCATGATTTATTGCAAAGAGCAATTTCCAGCTGAGACAAAGTTATTGGAACTCCTACTGGCTCAGCTGGAGAGAGGGAACTTTCTTGGAGGACCTTGTAGAGTAACTAAGTACAGACTCTTAAGTGTCCCACTTTTACTTACAACCACAGTAATATGCAGAACGTATGTGAATACAAAATCCAATCACAACTGGAGATATGGCTAATGAGTTACATTTCCTGTGGTATCCAACCTCCATATGGCAGGTAAAATATTTATCACACCATATGCTTGATACCACAGACAAGAGTACATTCTGTAAACATGATTATGGCACCTTTTCATTGATTCAAGGAGTGGCATTCAGACAGAAACTGTTCAAGCTTTGGCCGAGATGGAATAGCTGGAAGGAAGTCAGTAAAGTATTACCATGGAATGCTTTTTCCAAGGAGACCTCAGTATCAAAATCCAGAACAACTTGTCAATGCTAAAATACTTCACATGATTTTACAATGGTGAATATTCTATTTTTTTACCTGAAGATTTTATTGTCAGATTAATGCTTCTCTATTACATATGCTATCCTCAATGGCATTTTTATTTTCCTATCTCTGTCACTGAAAAAGTTTGCCTGATAGTGAATGGGTTTGATGGTTTTTTGAAAGTATGTAAACTAAACATATTCCTCTGGTTTGTCACCTTTTTAAAAAATATTTCCATGCCTAGCCTAATGACAAGCTCTAACAATCACTCTGAGACTTTTATTATGGCTTTATTGTATACAGGATTTGGAAGAAATGAAACCAAAAATGCTTCAGTCGTATGTGTTTAACTTTACTAACATATTATTTCTTAAAAACTTTTTTTTTTTTGTACTTTTGGTATAGATTTTTTGTTGGTGTTTAAAAATCAAAATCATTGACAAAGAAATATTTACCTCTTTTATTAAAAAGTTTGTAGTCAGTCAGTTATAAGAACATACATGGTGAAAAAGATCAAAGGTTGTCTAACCCAGTGTCCTAGCTTAGGCCAACAGTGGTTGCTTGAGGAAGAATACAAAGAAAAGAGAATAAGATGATAATTTTTCCAAATGCTCTCCCCGCCTCAAGCAATGGGCGGCTCTGGGACTGACTGAGCAAGAGACAGCATGACTCCTTTTTTTATAGTTTTCACCATTTCTTCATATAGTTCCTTTTCTACCTTTTTTTTTTTTTTTTTTTTAATTCATGTTCATTGTAAACATAAAGTAATTGATTGTTCAAGCACACTACAGAAAAGGTCCTTAAACTGTAAAATTCTCATGGATTTTCAGAGCGCCCTGTATCCTGCCTGGTTTCTAGTTGTTATTCTAGAAAGACATGGATCTCCCACAGTTCCCATGTCATATCCATCATTCCTATGCAGATATCTCACATATCCTAGGGCTTCTCAGACAGTACTGGATGTGTGTGTGCATCTGAATCAAGTCCCTAGCAACTACAACATTTTACCTGCAGCACAACACTGTTGTGCTGATAGTTCCCATCAGCTAGTGTCTAAGCTCCCGTTAAAATCAATGGAGATGTAGTAAATACTGTCAAAGATGCTGAAACCACAGTTCAGCTAATCATAACATAGGCGTCTACTAGAAAGCTGCGTAGCTTTCTAACCTGTTCACTGATTGGGTAGATCTCCATTAACCGTAACAAACTTTGATACCTGACCCATATGGAGGCACTTATGTGCAGGTATCGTATGGAACTGAATCCCACTTTTGATGGGGATTCAGTTGTCTAAACACAGCTCCTAGTGCCATTAACGACACCAAAGGTCTCCAAGACATCTACATGGGGCTTTCACATGAGACATGGGACCTACCAAAGGCTATGCCCTTCTGCAATGAATCTTGAACTTGCCTGATCAGGCAAGCGAATCTTGTCCTTATTGTTTTATACTACTGAGGTTAAGAGAGTGCTATGCATGTCACAAATATATTGAAAATAACTCTGACCTACTGCCTTTGTGTTCTCTACCCTAATTGCAAAACAATATGATCTCCTATAGTTTTTTTTCCAAAATGCTTTTACTGACGTAAATATAGTTAAACATATAACCTAATATTACCTAAATACTGATGTAGTGCTGCTTTTGTAAACAGTATTCAGATCATACCTAAATACCTGCCAAAAATATTATGCAGTGTAGATTATATAATTACAGAACATTTCTCCCATGTTAAAATGTCTTTTAAGTGCTGAAAGGACCATTAATTTTCCCATAAAGTTTGGGAAACAGTAGCCTTTTTTTTTTTTTTTATAATGTAAACTGTCCTTCAGTTTTATCTTCAATCTTTAAGTAAAAATTTGGCAACAGAAATGTTTTAATTGTTAATTTGTGGTGATTTTTTATTATTCTTATCCTAGACCTTTATCACAAGATGTAGCTCTGGAAGGAAGTTACTATTTTTCATGAAAGACATTACTTTCATTGACAAGGATTACAGTAATGCTTTGTTTTTTCATTCAGGGGATGGGGGGGTTGAGGGGTTTTGTTGTTGTTGTTTAAAAAAAATAAACCAAACCAAACCATTATGATCTAGACAGAAGCATGATTTGAAAAACTAATTAACCCACATTTCTGAAAAAGGTTTTCTGAGTATTGACATTAGGTGTTCTGTGTAGTAACAGGCATTATTAACACAGATACCAAGGACTTGGGACTTGCTCCATATGGTCTCAATCCCACCTACCGTAAATAGGCTCTAATTGCTAGAGAGTAGGGTACATGGTAATGCCACACTGGAAAGGTACTTCAGAAACACCTACAGGAAAATGGGTTTGAATTTCAAAGTTATCTTTGGTAAATTAGGAAGATGGTATTCACCTTCAGCTTTCTGAAAACCAGCCATCTAATCATGTATGTTCACTCAGCAAGCAATGGAGAAGAGAGTTTTCACAGTCTACTCGCTAAAGGTGGACTAAACCACCCTCGAGATGTCTGTACCTCACCCACTGGAGATAGCATTAAAATAAAAAACTAGATGCCTAATTCTTAGCTAGTGAAAGTGAACTGATTGAAAGTCTGCCTCTAATGACTAAGAACAGAACTGTGCAGAGTAATAAGACACTTTATCAGAAAATGAAGAACAGTATTTAAGCTGAAAAAGGAATAATAAAAATGAGTGAAGAGGTAAGTGGAAGGGAACTGAAGGAATTAGATATCAAGGAAGATAGAAAAAAATAGGGTATGAAATAGGGTATAAAATGTGGCAGAAGAGATGTCAAACTGAAAAAAATATGCACTCTATAGAGCTTTTAATGGGAAAGAATCATAGAAAGTTAATCTAAAACCCCAGATATGTTTGGAAAATCTTAAGAAACTATAAATCAAAGTGTGAAGAGAGGGTTTAAGATGGGCATTAAGCAAACCTATAAGAGTGGGTTTGGTTTTGTTTCATGTCTGTGTTGAAATTTCCATACTATTTTTTTCAAATTTTTTCAGATTTAATCCACTGGGTTTGACTTTGCATTTAAAAAAGGGATGAAAAATCCAGATTTTTAATTTTTTGCATGCTGTGATAGAAACCAGTATGTATATAAGCAGGTGTAAAAAAAAAAAAAAAAAAAAAATTAAAACAAATTATGAGAATGGCTTAAGTAGACAAAAATGAAGGCAATGCTCCAAAACTTCAGTATATCTTTTTTAACCCATTTCATTGGTTCTAGTGGTAATACAATGGTTTTAGAGCAGTTGCCAACTTTCCTATTATGTGCTGCATTAACTAGGCATATGGACTAAGTTAACAACAAAGTGGTAAATTTCATTGCTTTTGTTGGTTTAAGCCAGACCTTTAACTTCACTGTTTGCATTTCATAAAATACACTATCAAAAAGAAGCGTGACATCTCCTTATAGAAAAATATTTTATCTACATAAAGGCAAATTAAAGAGCAGGTGGTGGATTCAGAAGACCTTGTTTCAGCTATCATTCCATACCATTGAAAGAAATATTCTCAATGTTGGTTAGAGACTATCACGAAAACCAAAACCCAGGGCTAAGTGAACAACTCCTCCTAGAATTCATAATTACTTATCCAGCAAAGGATTTCATTACAGTGCATCTCAGGTGGGATGAAGCCCTGTGATAGGGAAAAATGAACACATTTTAAATCTGATTATATGCAAATACTTGAGAAGTATATATATAGCTTAAAAAATGTATCCTTACTAGAAATTCTGTGCAGCAGCTTCAATTTTTACCCAGTTGATGAATGTAAGAAGGTAAATTCATCCTTATTAAACAAAACCTTCTTGTACTATATTTCAAGTATACTATGCAAATGCACCTGAAATTCTGCAAGGTGGGTCCCCAGCAATAGTAAACTATCAAGCTGCATTGATTTCAGGGAAATTGTAACAAATTATTTCTCCAACCAAGGTATCTGAAATATAATCAGCGTGGAAGATCTAAGGGTCTGTGGTCTGAACAGTAATGACATCTGACAACACATTGTAAAACAAAGCTTTATTGAGACAGTAGAAAAGATGAGCAACAACGTGCCCATAAGGCAACACTCCCAACCCCCAACAGCAAACACAGGATCATAAGTGATGTCTTGGCTCCAGTGGATTGCCAGGGACATTTGATGTCCAGGTCACCTGGCCACAATAGCCAACCATGCAAATGCCTTTTGAATGTGGGTAAGAGTTGCACCGCCCCTTGGCTCCACCAATGGTAGTGTGATTTGAGAGAGTCACACCTTATGTGAACAACACGAGTCACATCCTGCCTACACTGCCGATGCTAGTCAATGGCAGGGTGTCGGCAGTCTGCCTATGCGGCTGATATTGGTCAAGGGGCAGGGTGTCAGGACGAAGGGTGTCAGGGTTTTAAAGAGCAGTGTATAATTTTAATTATAATACACAGATCTGTTTGTATTCAAGGTGAGCTGCAAATTAACAATTTTTTACTTCAAAGATATGTCAAAATGCACAATAACAACAAAAGCCACACAACTCTCTTAAATGTATAGTTGTCTGGTGGCCATATGGCCCACAAACCAGATTTTTAAAGTATCTCATAACCTGAAGATACAGAGACACACCTAATGGGATTTTTGAAAACACCCAGGTTTCTAACTCTCATTGATTTAATTGAGGGTGAAGGACAGGAATTAAATGCTGAAACAACAGTGATGATAGAATTCCTTTCAGACTCTCTTACATAATTGTCATATCCTGGAGAATAGGGAACTAGCTAGTACTTGAAAGAATGAATGTTTTAGTTAATTTTATTATGTTACTAAATGTAACATTGCTTAGTTACCGCAGTGGTAAGTACCTCAGAAAATCCTGCTTCAGGGAGCTTCATCTTTTTTTTTCTTTTGAAGCAACAAACATGCAGAGCAGCACAAACCTCATTGTATCATCTCATTTTAGTAATCTGTTTTCACTATATTCCAAGTTTTATTTCATACTTTCTGTGACTTGTAGTTACAGTGCTAATACAGACTATTGTTTTACCTCTGTGTCACTGATTCATATTTAGAGGGTATCCTCTCCTGAAGCACATGACTCAAGAGAGAACAAGTACTGTATTTTACAGATGGAGTTGTCTGCCCCCATTAGGAAAGTTCAGGAGAGTGTTTGAACTACAGACCCTAAAGCACAGCAAAACCCATGTCCCATTCCAAGTCAAGCCAGGGAGACCATACCACAAGGG
This sequence comes from Fulmarus glacialis, assembly GCF_000690835.1. Lineage (NCBI taxonomy): Eukaryota > Metazoa > Chordata > Aves > Procellariiformes > Procellariidae > Fulmarus > Fulmarus glacialis. Next base: position 31,473 of record NW_009207261.1, on the reverse strand, counting down.
AGCAATTGGGAGTGCTCCTTAGAGCACCAGTGAGCATGACGTGAGCAAATGCAGGATGAATATATTATCAAGGCGTCTTGGAGAGAAGCCTGTAAACACATGTATTAGTGCTTGAAAATGATAAGGAAATGGCTTTCATGAACTATGAGGTTCCCTCCATATGTGGCTTTCCTTGCCAAGATTCCTCTACTGTGAAAGCAGAGACACCGCTCCAGAAGAGGTGGCCAAGGAAAGTGTGTGGCTCAGTTATGAGTGCTGCTTGCAATGAAGGTAAAGTGAAGCATTTGAAAACTAAAAAGAAGACTGATTTGAAGGATTTGGCTTTGCGATTTTAAGGAAAATATGAACATCTATTTTGATGTTAATATATACATTTCACACAAATAATGTAATCTTTGTCTATTATAAAATTTCTAGTCAAAATACATGTAAACACACCCCGCCACCCCAAAAAACAACTCCAGAGAAAATACCCTCCACCTGTACATCTAGTATTCAGCTACTGTTTGGATTATTGCAATGTTATCTATTTGTACAGGAAAAGGTAGTAACTTGAATATCCACAGAAGCATTCTAATCTAAGATGCCAGAATGTTCATTCTAGTTCCTCCTTTACCATGCTTATAACTTTTTGGAACTCTGACTGCTGGGTTGGCATTTTCAAGGCTAAGGTATTTTTCTCATGTTAAAACCACAAAATCTAGAAATAATTAATAACTGGACAAATATTCTTCCTTTTTTGTCTTTTGGGTTCAGAAGGGTTTTTGCTAACCTTATAAATGGTGCAAGAATGCTGTACCACAGCAAACTTTCCTCTATAATGTCAATGTTAGTGTAAGATGAAGATTCTTCAGGTCTCCCAAATCCTGTAAATTGCAAACAAGAGATGCTGATCTGAAGTCTGGTTAGATGTTATATCCCATTGCCTCAGTAGCTTCCCTCTCAACAATCATAGTGAGTTGCAAAAGAGAGCAACTCCATCTTTTGGAGCACCAATTGACAGTTTTGCCAGATGATATTTGTTCATCCAACTCAAGGCCATGAATTTTAAACATATTAACAATTTTCAGAAGTCACAAATCCTAGAGCACTGAGTCCTTGAGCTTTTATTTTCTCTTCTCCACTTTTCCTTCTGACAAAAGCAGCTGTAAATGATAAATCCCCACTCTTCCTGGAGGTCCCCACTAAGTCAGACCTTCTCTATTCACATTCTCTTATGCAGACTTTTTCTGGGGATTTTGTATTATAAAGTTGGACTGTAAAAACCCAATCCCTCCAAACCCCATAAACAATAATTTTCACAAGTGAAAATAGGTTCACCTTTTTTAGTTGTCACTTGAGGAAATTTCTTTGCAAGCCATTGATTTCTGCCTCCTGTCTCCAGCACAGGAGAAAGTAAACCACTAGCTGGCAGATGAAGAGGAACAGATGGTGGGGAGCAGGGAAAAGTTTTCTCTCTTAACTTTTTAGGACATGCTTGCTCTCCTCCCTCAAAACTTCTTATTTCGTATGGCAGAAGATGGATCTGGCTATTGATCAACTCAGTGAAATTAGTAAATGCAATGATGGTAACACTCATTAGTGGAAATTGTATTCCATTATTTAATCAAATACAGAAGAAAAATCCAGTCATGAGGCTCTACCATTCTGTCAAAAACTGAGTGAAGAGGTCAAAGAAGTCCTGATGCAGTGGGAGTCACTATTAATACCCACTGTAGACCTCCTGTATTCTTACAAATGCCTTCCTGGATGAAAGACATTTCTCACATCAGAAGGATGTTTCTCTGGTAACTGTACACTGGTCCATGGGGCTTGTCCTCAATTTCGTGGTGCTCAGGCCAAATCTGTGCAAATGAGCATAGGACAACCTCAGAAAAATACTCAGGAAAGTAGCAGGGTTTTCCCTCTCCTATGGCCTTACCCCTGCATGGCCAACCACATGTGGCCAAGCATGTGGCCGTGCTTCCACGGAAGATAACATGCAGCAACCTCCTCTGAACCATGAACTGGACTTCTCACTAGGGTCACTAAAGCCATCCATTCAATAGCTCTCAAAGGTGCCGTATTCCATTTGTACTTCTTGGTAAATTACATGGTCTTGTGATTTTCATGTGAACTTCTGTCAGTTTGGGGGATACGTTTTGACACAAAATGTAACATTGCTGTCTAGCTTAAACCCACCCTCAAGATTTTACAGCTGTGAATGGATTGACCTCCTCAGGGTCCTGTTCATTCTGGAAACTATTCTATTTCAAGTAGAAAACTATGCCAACTGCCAAACCTATGTCCAGTGTTGTTTAGCCCTTCTGATTTATAAGAGTTATTTTCCTGTTTCTACTTTAACATGTCATCCTAGACGGTGAAATGGTAAAACAGACATGTTGCAGAAAAAGGAGTTATCCACCCTTTTTCCCCAAACCCTGCATCTCTTTCTCAAACAGCTTGCTTTTGATCAATGGGACTGAATCAGGTTTTGAACACTTTTTCCATTAAAAATCTCACACTGAATCCACCTCCCTGCCCCACCCTCCTTCCCCCCCCCCAAAAAAAAAAAAAAAAAACCCAACTCCAACCAAACAAAAAACCCCAGTCCTGTTAAACTGTAAAATCCTAACGGCTTACTGTGGCCAGGAAACAAACCATATTTCCCTGAAGGGAAGCATGCCTTCAGCAGTCTAAATAAGACATGATTCTGTTTGACAGGACACTTTGTGGTCAATATTACTTAAGAGATCATGAGATCACTCCAATAGCTCATTATGCTATGGTAGCGTGGCAATCCCCATGAGTTTCTGTATGCAAAAAAATTCTGCATAGTAAGTCCGTTAGATTTACTGTACACACACTAATCTAGACTATCTCTTTGGATTTCCAAGAAGCAGGGCACTGTTTTTATTATCATCCTCAGTTTAATCAAAGCATAACACTTTGATTCTTCTCCTCCATACTGAGGTAGCTGCTCAACTCTTCATAGTTTCTATTAATATGGTCTAAAAATTATGGTATCATTGGACTAGGTACTTAGTTTATCTCTCAATTTTTAATGGAACAATTTTACCTAGTTAAGTCAAAGCTATCAGATCATCTGCAAGCCAATAGATGGATGAAAAGCGTTAACCTAATTCTGAAGCAATATTGGGAGTGTTCAAAAACTGCCAACAAATGTCATTCTCTATTGTACCAGAATTTTACGGTGAGGAAAATAGTCAAATGTTCATGATTCAAAGTCTGCATAAAATCAACCAGGGCTTGCAAGCTCATCTAGAAAAGGCAAGTAGAGCCTATAATGTCCAACCTGGGCAGAGCTATGAGGAATCTTAAATGCTCCGAAGGAAAAGAACTATGTGTTGATACCAAACACCTACAGACTGCCTAAAAGAACTAGAAATAGGTTTCTCGGATCTTTTTCATATTTTTTCTCCAGACTAGCTGGCTACCTATTATCTTAACCTATGTTTCATTTTTCAGGTTCATTTCAGCTTTAATCATCCCTTTTCAAGCCTTTCATAGAAAATCTATTTACTGAGTATTAAGTACCACCTATTTCAATTGTTCTGCTCCATGAAGGTAAACATTTTGAAGGCTTCTTTTGCTCCTCTTTGCAATTTATGCCCTGCTCTAACTCTGCCATTGCTCCTTACTGCTACTTTTTGCTCAACCTTGTCCTTTCTCAAATTCTCAAATTCTCAAACCTGGCTCTTCCCCAGTTTCTCCAACACTGATTGCCTCAACTCCTTTATTTCTTCCTCAGTCCCGTCCTTTCCTCAACCCTGGCCTCAGGCCTATCTTTCCCCTCTTCTGTTTTCAGATCTCCACAATTTGGATTCATTGCTTGGATCTTCAGGGTTTTCCAACCTGAGCTGAGAAGGTTTGTAGTTAATTAATGCACGATCCCAACTGTACCTAAGTGCAGTAAGGCAATGCTATGGTTTTGGTTTTTATAAACTATATCAATTATGATTGTTGACCCAAATCTTTGCTCTATATTTTTAGATCTGTCTGGATAAACCCCAGCTTTATATTAAATAGCAGTATTTCCAATGTATTTCATACTGTAAGTGTCTGTGCCCAGATTGTCAAATCTCAAATCTTTGGTCTGTCTGCACTGCAACTAGAGGAGTTGACTGCAGCACAGTGATATGCCTGAGTTAGATTTAATCTAGGTAATTCAGATAACAATAGCGAATGTGAGAGCATGGATTTCAACACCTGAAGGGTAAAAGCTCACCAGGAATCCCTTTATGTTTACTTAAGGGACTGAATCTTGTGCTGTATCTTCAGGGCAATTATAACCCAAACTAGGTAGATTAAAGCCAGAGAAGGTAGCTCCTTAAATTATACCTTAGAATCACAAAGCAGGCATAGCCTTAGAGAGAGAATTATATATTGTTATTATATCAAAGCCATTGTCGATAAACATGCATGTTTCATTATGACAGTAAAAAACAGACTAAAAGTACAAAACAGGAAATGTATTCCCGGATGCTAAGCATGTGCATCTAAGGTCACATAAAACTACATTAAATTAGATTGTATTATTTGAGAAATAGTATGTGGTCATTGAATTAATGACTATTGTAATGAACCTCTATAAAGAGCCAGAATTAAGATTGCTCATACAGGCTTCACTTTGGCATTTCCTGACATGGGTTTTTAACTGTATAACTTCAAGGTTCTCTGAAGGCAGAGGCTGGGAGGATCTTTTCCTTCTTTCTTTCTTCCTTCCTTTCTTTCTTTTTTACTTTCTTTTTTTCTTTCTTTCTTTTCTTTTTTTGGTCAGAAATGGCATCCAGATAAGAAAATCCTGAACTAAAAAGCATTCTAACCATGTTTACACAGGGAAAGACCAAGCACACTCTAAAAACAGATTATTATTTTTTAGAACTTTCAGGGCTTCATACCACACAGAAGTCAGGAAGGTTTTTATTCTCCCCCACACGGTGAAATTTGGATTGGTGTTTTTTTCAGTGCTCATTAGCAAAGAAAGTTAAAGAAACATGATGAACAATATTATCTGTTACACTAATAAAGCAAGTTGAATTTTTACTTAGTGATAACAGTGTTTGGTATTTTCCACCCACCACATAAAAAATAAAATCTTTCAAAGAGACTGAATATTTGTTTTAAATTATAGGACAAAATCTAGCTGTAGTTTTATTGGCAAGGTAGTATTTGTTTCCCTAGTCACACTGTGACCATGGCAATCATTGAAAGCTCTGAGTTTCTGCTAGTTTAGGGTTTGATTCTGCAATGTTGAACAGTTCTATCGTTAAAACAATGAAAACTAAAGGACAGCAATTTACAAAAGTATTCGGCTGTTAGTGATTAATAAACATTTCCAATAAAACAAAATTTATAATAAATGTGAACTTCAGACATTATACAGAGTCATAGAATCATAGAACCATAAAATGGTTTGGGTTGGAAGGGACCTTTAAAGGTCATCTATTCCAACCCCCTCTGCAATGAGTTGGAACATCTTCAACTAGATCGGGTTGCTCAGAGACGTGTCCAACCTGACCTTGAAGGTTTCCAGGGATGGGGCATCTACCACCTCTCTGGGAAACCTGTTCCAATGTTTCACAACCCTCATCATAAAAAATTTCTTCCTTATATCTAGTCTGAACTATGTCAACAGCTGTTGTATATAAAAGTTGTATTTGCCACTTTTCGTTTCTGCAGTTTCCCGAACGGCTTGTCGTGGGAATCATACTTCACATGACCCTATTCATAAATGAAGAAACTTGTGTATGCACAAATATATTCCTCCACAGCTTAGTGATAGAGACTGTCAAGTGGTTTCTCATCTTTCCCTGTTTTTCTAGTTGTGTTCACACACTACCCTGTTTAACAGCCAAAGGTCATGAAATATTAGGAAAGAACATTATCCCACCCTCATTGAAAGAAACAGGCATTCCTCAAACCATATTCTAGCCCTTGAATGTAGTGTTAGCTGGGGAATTTGATGCACTTTGAACGCTTCAAAATTTCACTGAGATTGATCCTATGCTATTATACAAACACTTTAAGAATTGCTTCCAATCTCAGATCTTGACCCACCCTCCGCATCTCTACCAAGCTCCTGAGTGCATTCAATTCTGATTAATGTTGGCGAATCATAGCTTGAGCTGTCTCATATTTTAACCCCGGTTAAACAACAGTATATGAAGAAAAAGATACGCAACACCACCAGTGTCCCCACAAACCAGCAACAAGAAACCTCATCTCTACTGAGAAGAGACACTTCCAGAGAACGTTCTCAGCTATTATTTAGACAAGTTTCTGATAAAACAGGCAACAAAGATACAATAGTCTGTGTTCACCAAAAATCAGGTTTCCAGTTAGGGCATCAATTCATTTCTCCTGCACTTCTGAACAGCTATTGCTTGCAATAATTTTCAAATGCTGTTAAACTGGGCTGAGTTTCAAGCAGTTTTAGAAACACAAAACTGAGTTATTAGTTCCTCTTTCTGATCCCCCCAAACACACAGTCTTAACCTCACAATCTGCCATATTGACTGAATCCAGAACACATGGATAAACTATTTAATCTGTTTGAAAATGCATTAATATGAAATTAACATTTCCATAGTGACCGATGGGTTACCCAAACTTCCTTCCTTGAAGAAAAGATGAGTACAATTCTGCACAGTTAGAGGGTGGCTGCACACTAAATAAGCCTAGCAGGTGCCTCAGCAGTGACATACTGTAAAGAAATATTTGGTATTTTTAGGACAAGAGTTCCTGGCTCTATTAATCTGCAATGGTGGTGACCAGCTATTTTGGGTGCTTTGGTGCTGAGCCTTCATTCGAAGTATATAAATAAGGGTGACAGCAGGAACTGATTAGGAAAAAAGAGGAACATGATTAGTGTTGCTCTAGCAACATCACTGGATTATGAATAATGCAGCACCAAGAGGAGTAATTCCCTCACACTTCACATGCCCACATTCCTGGAGATGAGTGTCTTGAACACATCGTAGGGAAGACAGATGGCAAAGGATCTGGTCAATGATGTGATTTAACTTTTATAAAAGTTTTGGGGTTTTTTTACAAGTTTATTTTTGGCAAGCAATTAAATTAGACTGTGCACCATACAGCACTTGCTAAAATGTGTTTGATCCCTGGAGTATAAAGCTATGCAGTTTTGTACTGTTATATTAGGGTTTTTTGCAAAGGACCATACATACCATTTTGCTGGTCAGCTATAGAATTTCATAGAGGCTTTGTAGACCCTACAGGATATTTTCTACATTCACAATTACAGAAGTTCCCCACACATTCTAATGGATTGCTTTCTTTATGCTCAATATAGCATTCACTGCAGTGACTCATAAATACTTTAATGCACTTAATGTAGTTAGTTCTATCAGTTGTCCCTGCAGTAAATCTGAATGAGTCTGCAGGGGGAGGAAGGGATGTAAAAGAAAATATTATATAATTTACATTATTTCAAAATGCATATAATATTTTCTATTTAAAATAAAAAAATCTAATTTATTTTTAATGTGGGTTGGTTTTGATTTCTTTTTCAGTCTACTAATCACAGAAATATGTGAGCAGGAGTAATAGCTCCCTTCTTGACAGGCTGTGCATTCAAGACAGAGTAGGAAATTTGACGCTGACTCTCTTCTCTGTCATCTCTCACCTGCTATGGCTGGTTTAGTTTCTTTGTCCTCTTGGAAGACATTTTCCTTTCATTTCATATTTGGTTTTCTACAGCCTTTCCATTTTAATTCATTTGTGAATAATACCAGTCAGAAATCTGTTTATGCAGACGCCTTTGTAGTTTCAACAAGACAAACAAACAGTTTTTATTACCTGGATGGGTAATACCTAGGTATTTAACTGCAGGTGCCTTGTGTATGCATACCAACATGTGTGAGCATGTACAGTGCTGTGCATGTTATGATTCTTCAAACTTTAATCATAAACACGTTTTTTTCTCACAAATATATGTTCGTGTTTTAGTTTTAAAATGTGAAATTGGACAAAATGTCATCTTTTCCTTTAGCAGATCCATATGGCTGAAATGGGACAATTTCAGAGGGTCTGAGATATTTTTTCATATATCAGCCAGCAAAGTTCCCAGTCTAATTCCTATTCAAAATTTAAGCTATTGTACAGTTATTATTTAGATGTGAGTCTGTAGACTAGGATTACATACACTTAATACTTCTTAGGCATTCACTGAAGTTGTGAATTCAGATATTAACTTCTCACAAGCATCCTTTGATCTAAATTTCTTAAATTCTCCATTCTGCATTTTAGTCTCAGTATGGTGCACGTTCCTAAAATTCACTTTTGCTCAAATTCAGACACTTAACATTATCACAAAAACTCTGGCTAGACGTTTAGATAGACTGGTCACTTTCATTTTCACTTTAAAAACATGTTTAGGTCCTGATAACTGTACTCCTGCAACACACCCAGAAGCTCTATCATGTTCCTGAGCAAGGTGGTTCAGATCCTGACTTCCAGATAAGACTGTGAAGAATTTGTGTACAAGTTTCCCTGTGTCTAAACCTCTAGTCCTGTAGATATGCTTACAGTGTGTTCAATGTAGAATGACAGTGTTTGAGCCAATGACTCTCCAATGCAAAAATTCTTCTATAGTAGGGAGAACAAGGGCTGGATTCCCCCCACTCGGGCAGGATTCTCTTGCAGTTACAGCATGCATGCTGCTTCTTGCTAACACTCCTTCTGACTGTGAATCTTACATCCTTTACACAGTGGCTGACTTAAACAGAAGAGACAAGCAGTGTAACATAGTTTTGAACTTAGTTGAACTTGTTTAACATATTCATCTGCAGAACTTAAAGATGCCATTTGAAATCCCTCAGACTGAAGAGCAATTAGAACCCAGCTCTCCCACATTCTCGGGCCAGAAATCTAGATATTACATTAGCACACAAGAGGAAGGCAGAACTTCCTTCCTGGCTTCATTTGAAGACAGAAACAGCAGTCTAGCTGTCTGCAAAGAGAAGAGAAAAATTACTGCCAAAGTCCATGAAGCCTACCAATAATTATAGTTTACACAAGTATCAATCACAGAGAGACTCCAAAGGCTGAGAAAAAGAAAACTTCTTAGACATATCCTTTTCTTAAGTGATTCTTATAACCCAATCATCTCACTAATTGTCAACCTGCACAGGGCACTGCTGCCATAAATTCCAGAGCACTGAACACTCCCTATGCACTCTGTAGTGGATTTGCCCACCTAATTTAAGCTCCTGAATTTAACTTCCCCATACCTGAATTTATAAGTTGTGGGCACCATGGTGGTGCCAAAGTGCTCTTCCAGTTGCATGCCATGACATAGAAAGTATTTAAATAATCCTCTGGTGACAGTTGATAACAGAACATATTTCAGCACAGCATGATTATTTTTTATTTCAGCAGAATTTATACCAGAAAAAACTTGCTTACTTCTTTTTTTTGTTTGTTTGTTTGTTTCATCATTTACCTTTATCTTTGTAATTAACTATTACAACTGGAAAAATCATTATTAGCGTCAGGAAGTAATTCTGAAATTTTCTCTGGTTCACTGTGCAAAAAGCAATGCATATTTCCTCTTTTGTGTTCTCTTTACCTCCCACTGGGCTTTACAGTGATAATGGCTTTGCCTGGTAGTGCCTAAAAACTACAAAGACAGCAATCCATGCATTAGACATTTTTAAAAGGCCAAAGCCTTTTCTTAAGCAAATGAAAAAGAAAGGGGAAAAAAAAGAGAGAGAGAGGGAACACAACAAACAATTAGGCAGACTATGATTTAACAGGAAATGTTATAATAATATTCTTATGAGATTCAGCAGAAGGATCTGAATTCCTTCTGAAAACACGAGGTTGTTTCAAACATACTCTCCACTAGTTAAACGCTGGGCTTCACTAAGCATGGCACAGGGGCTGAGAAAGGGTTATGGAAAGAACCTCCATTCTCTATTTCCAAAGCTATTCAGAACATCCATTTTTTTTCAAGCTCTTCCGTACTATGGCACAGGTTGTTATTAAGAGATTATCATCAGGACCACCTATTTTGCTATTTCTAATCTTACAATTCTTTTGATAAAATTAAGATAATTAATTGTAAGAACAGAAGATTAAAACAAGTTAGTTATTTTATCTTTGGCAGCTATGTTGTAAACAGACTCAAAGAAAATAAGTGAAAATTTATCAAGATTATTTCTTGCATCTCTTACATGCTGTTTGAATATACAAACCTCCCAAGAAATCATAAAAAAAGACGTACAACAACTCTAGAGTCTTTAAATTGTAACATCCTCTCAGTCTAGTATGTTTAACCTTGCCAACTCCAGAAGGACATGCTAGGTCTCACCGGGAAGCTGGGAAATTCTTTTTCTTAAGATAATAAATTTCTATATCAAAACCTTCAAGCCCTGAAATTTTAAGCTTTAAATTGTTCATTGTTATGTAAAGAGAAAGGTGTAGCTGTTTCAAGAATGCCTCTTACCTACCTGAGATTTAATGAAAGGAGAAATGACTCACTTTCACAGAGGAGGAAACATTTCAGTGTCAAGTTGTTATCATCTTTTCAACACCGTTTATTTTGATCTGAGATTTTGAACAGTAAGTCATTGCAGAAATGAATAAATGGGTGGGAGGCCAGGTGAGCTGTTCAAAAGTACATGAGAAAGTTACTTGAGAACCTTACATTTATTGCACTGAGACAAATGGAGACTGCCTAATAAATCGGTGGTCAATTTATAGAAAGAATTTTTGAAGGCTGAATTTATAATTTTTGTTTTCTGACTGAAATGAGGCACATTTTGTTCGCATTCTAAAAATATTTTTTATTTGTTAAAAATCAATGCATAAATTTCTCTGAGATTAAAATTGAAAAAGAGAAGAATCTTCTAGACTGTAAAAATTAGTCATACCTTTCTGAAGAGCACCATTTTCTCAGCAGTAGGTCACAGAAGCATAGAATTTGGCTGGACTTTCATTTGTGTGTTGCTCCCAGGAAAGCTGGATTCATCTTGCTAAACCTACTAGTGTTTCATGAAAATCTTACATATATGCACAGAGATTTCTTTTAAATAATTACATTAAACATCAGTGTGCACAAATTACAGAGAAATTGTCTGTCATTCCTTGGTTATTACAGAAGGTAAGAAAGGAATGGGAGATTTATCTTTTATATGTGCCAAACATTTTCATGGAAGAATGTGTTTGTAAAGAAGGCCAAACTACATAAGCACTTGTGACAGTGCAGTCTAAACTCTCTCCATAAGACAGGATGTTCAGCTTTTAAAGACACATACTATACAACACCCGATAATGCACGTAAACTGTGAAGGTTTGTAACAAAATTATATTGCATAAAAGGATTGTTGTTTATTGTGTATTTACAGACACCCTTTTATGGGAGAAAACTAGTGAAGTTCATGTTCTCACTTTAAACAGTGTTTCCATGATGAAACTGAGAAATACTCAGCTGTTTCTGAGAGTTCAAACCACCAGTGTAATTGATTTGCCAGATCTGCAAAATATCTTGTGGTAAAAATTCTTGATGCTGATCTCTCAACAAAATCTAGGTCAATTTCAAATAAGTAAATCTTAAGAGAAATGAACCCAATTAATGTTGTTAACAATTAGTGTACTTTATAATGACAGATATATATGAGAAGCTCTTAAAGAGTGATTTTGTCTTGAAAGTTAAAAATTTCTTCTTAGCAAGTGAGATACCAACCAAGACTCATGGGGATACTTCTGAAAGGTACAAACAGTTTCTATACAACGGAACATCACTATACTTTATTGGATGTTCATTTTCACGCAAAACAACAGTATATATCCCGTTATCAAGAAAAGAAAATGAAATGCATTCTAGCAACTTCAAGACATAGTATTATATTAAATTCATTTTTATAAGACCATATCTATCTACTGCTCAAACTATTTATTTAATCAATTTTGCCTAATCCATGTATTTAAATATTGGATTTGAACACTCCTGATATTCTCATGATTATGAAGCTGTTAGCAGGGTAGATAATATAAAATGTGGCAAGTAATTTCTGATGTGGGGCAACACAGCAGAAGTATGGAGTCCAGTGTAGTTGAGGGCCCACCATCAGTGCCCTCCTCACATCAGTGCAAGAAAGTCCATTTCTTATTGTGAATATTTGCTGCTTTTTACTGTTTCAGTAGAGTCACCCAATTTTAACTGGGTTGTTCCTCCTTGATCATCTTTGCTCTGTTTCTTTTTCCTGTCATCAAAAGCACATGCATGCGCATAGACACACACAAAAGCCATTACAAAAACATCAGAGTTAGGATTTCTTTCCCAATTCAGTGAGGCCAGGTCTCTTAAGTTAGATGGGTTTCATTCATTAGTGTTCTTGCTGGTCTCATTCATGCATGTATTTTTAATGTAAGGTCTAAAATTGATATGTACATCAGGAAGGGATAATGATTCCATTTTTTTGATACTAATAAAGCAGATGTCTATTGATGCAGTAAATGTGCAGTATTAAAGGTATTTTGTGATAGAAATGTATCTGACGTTTTTGACCTACTGTACTCAAGGTCTATTGTTAGACAAAATTTCTTTCTCTTTACTATAAAAGGAAGTTGGGAAATAAGCCTGTCATTTTGGTCTTCATTATTTCCAACTGTTTAAGCAGTCACATAACAGGAATGTAAATCTTGGGAAAAGAATGAAGTGATAGTAATTAATGAGCTTGAAGTTTCTTTCACTCAGAAAAAAATGCAGTCGTCAATAGGGAGTATATTCCCTTACACTGCTTGCCAGAATAGTGGTATTTTAAAAATTTTACATATATTTGACCTCTTGGTTTTCAGTTTTAACCAGAAAAATAAAAAGAAAGTAGCTTATTTTGTTTGCATTAGGAATGCACAGGAGACTATCTTGGCAGAGAAGCTGGCACACATGGATGGCATACTAACTAAATTAAAGGCCAATATTGAATCAATTCATTTGTTAAACCAACAGGTAAAAATAGTTAGAAGGAGAGCAGAGAGCAGAGACTGCTAGTAAAAGCAGATATTCATAATCTATTTACATGACTATATTAGAAAGCTATTAAATATTTGTGAATATATATGAGTAAAAAAATGCCGTGTTTTGAGTCAAAAGGGAGAGTCTGATGTTGATGTAATTTTTCTATTCCCTGGAAACGATTCACAAAAGAATCAAAAGAAATAACATAGAATTTATGACTTAACTACAAAGCACTCTTTGTATTTTGCTATAGCAATGAATTTCAAGTACTGCAGCAAGCCTTGCAGCGAAAGTTATCATTTCTTCTTACAAACTTTTAAATACCATATTCCCAGCTGTTGGGATCAAAAGAATATCTTGCATTTCTAATCTTAATATTTTATATTTAAAAACGCATTGATTCCCCTAAGGCTACTTAAATGAATAACAAAGAGTATCCTCTATCATCTTTTACCATTGCAGTCCATGTCACTAGTGTAACAGAGCTTTTAGAACAAAATTTGGAAATACGCAGGAAAAAAATTAAAATATAATCCTAGACAAAGCACATTTTTTGTTGTATGGAGCCACTATCTTTCTTTGTCTAAAAAAAGATGATAGAAGCAACCACTGATAGTGACTGATCATGAAAAGAAACCCCAGGAGCATAGGCACACTATAAAAAGATCTAGGAGGAAGTCATTATGCTGTTGAGGGAATAAGAAATTTAAGTCAGAGAGTTGTGAAATGTTCTCATTATAGGTCATCTCAGTAATTATCTGACATCTACAGATGGAGTCACTTCTTAATCAAAAGAATGAATCATTACTGATATTGATTCAGACCAAGATGTTTGAAATAATGAGTCCAGTAACTCAAGTATAAATTTAGAGGTAATTTCAGCAACTTCTCTGCTAAAGTTTCAGACTAAATAATAATGAAATATCTTATTACATTGCATGATAATGATAAGAAAATGGCCAGAAGAGTGTGAACTGAATTGTCCCATCATAATCTGCATGTTAAGATTTAAACAAAAGAAAGAAAAAAGAGGTCACTAGTGTTTACTATACCATGGACACTATAGCTTAATTAGTATCTACCAGAACAGAAGATTGCTTTTTCTCAAGTACAATATCTGTAGCTAACACTGTCATTAGATTTAAGAATCTGTAAGTATTTACTTTAGAAATCTTTTTTTCAACAGTTCATAATTTGACTGTGAATCACCATCGATAGCATGCAATGTCTCAAAGTAGGAACAACTATAAAAAGAATTTAAGTTATTCGAGTGCACTTAAACAAGTATCTAGAATAAAAGTAAAAAAAGCAAACAGGGAACTGAAGTTGTTGACAGATATACATTTTAGATAAACACTTTGTTATTAAATTTGGTTCCTTGGGAGATGTTGATTTATTACAATCAGAGCAACAATGCCAAAGCCATCATTGAATGGACAAGAAGGGAGAAACACCCTCTTGTCCCCAGAGATAGTCGCTCTAGGGCAGGGTTTCATTCTGTTTAGAGGTTGTTGGCAGTTGCTCATCATGTCATTGTTCTGTGAATACACAGGAAACTCTTTCTTGTCTATCTGACATATTTCCTGAACCAAGAACTGACATTGGCTGAAATTCATCGTGATCTGTGGGACCAGTCCAAAACCTAGATGGCAGATAGGTAGTAGGTCATCAAATCTAGTCCCTCACTAGCAGTGGATGTCTATCATTGTCAGTCATCATAGCCAACACATTTCTTTCCCATGTGAATTCTAGTTATGAGTCCTCATATGACTGTGAAGTCCAATATATGTGAGAAATGCTTCCCCACACACATGGAAAACCCCTCATGAGTAGTTTCAAGTGTAATTAGGACATCATAACTCCTTTTCTAATCTTTTCCATTCTATTGTCAAGTGCCAATGGATGTACCACATTTTTTTTAAGCTACACTTCTTTATTACTTAAGCTGACCACAAGCAGATTTCATTTTAGGACTGAATTCTTTCTGAGATAAGGCATTTTGACTAAGAGGCCAACCTGCCTTGGCCTTCACTGAAATTTTCTCCCATTGCTTTGATCCATGGTATTATTGCCCCATTGCTACCATGTGAGGCTTGTCAGGCATTATTCTAAAAGCAGCAATGTCACTCGGCCCTGCTGATCCTAATGCTAGATACTCAGTTTTCTAAAAGTTAGAAAAGTACTCGTTTGTACTATATGTATAATCTTGACTAGGTTTTATCATTTTTGTTGTTATGCCTGCATTGTCCATTAGCATAAATTGATCTTTTCACCACAATATTTATTTCACCATAAAAAGAACAGTCATGTCTTCTTTCAGACACAATTTTGCTTGACTAAGTCAGCTAAGCTCTTTTAGTCCCTTCACAGAAGAAAGACACACCCATTTCTCCAAATTAGGCCCTATTTGCTTTAGTGTGCAAGGATAACATACTTTTAAGTACAGTTTATAATTTAACTTCAACTTTCCAGACAAAGCTATGTGAAATCTATGGTGAAAGGTATATTATGATCAACAATCATAAATAACAAGATAAAAAATATAAGTAGGACTGTAAGCACACATGTGTATGTCTGTACATGAGAAACCTTTTAATATTTAGAAAGATGGCAAAAGAGGTGGCAAGATTGAAATAAACATATGAATGTCATATCTGTCATCTGTATTTTTAATGTCATTTTTAGTGTCTCTGGGGAAAGAAAACCAGGATATCGGTTGTATGTTAGGTGAGATATCCATACACTGAAGATTTTTACAATACGTCATCGATATAATATGGCAAGAAGCTTGAAAATATAGTGACCTGCAAGAAGTCCTGTTAAGTTTGAAGGAATACGTGAATTCAAAGCAGAACAGGATCCTAACACTGAGAGGGAAAAGACATTGCTTTGATTTTGTAGTCTAAATACAGGAAAGGAAACATGTTAACAGTACAGAAAAATGAGGAGGTGTCAAAGTCACCAAAGCCCCGTATGCAAGCAGAGAGCTGTGCTGCTGCAGTCACATCCCTGCTGGGTGACCTCGGAGGACCAGACTTCTAAGAGTAAGGAACAAGGTCCCACCTTAACGCAGAGGGAGACGTCATCATGTCAGAGAGGGCGGAGACAGAGAAAACCTGCATGGGCAGGCAAAGCTGTCAGCCTCCCTCCACCCTCCTGCATGAGCATCAACGGTGAAGCCTGGGACATAGTATTCAGGATATGATGTCTTCTACTACAGGGTGAATACTGGCAGAGGCTCATTCAGAAAGGCTGCAGAGGGGCAGGATGCAGCTGCATTGCCTTCCAGCCTGCCAGAACTGAGAAGTGCCACAAAGGAATCTTAAAAACTCTCCAGGCAAACAGATTGCAATCAGGTATTCTTGGAATTTGTACTTTCATGTTCGCTTTACAATTTTGTTTCCAGTTTCAGGATCATATAAATTTTAAAGCTCGTGTGACCTACATAGATCTAGAATGTGCACAGTGCATAGGAAAAAGTAGGTACCTGCAGATGGGAAACACATACTTGCAAAAGTGAGTACGTGGTGTGTAACCTCTTTCTAGTTGATTTAGGAAAAATCTTTCCTCAATCAACATTCACAGCTTTGAAATTTTCCCCTTTTAACCCTTCTCTTTCTCCATTTTACTCAGTGGTTTCTTAGTGTACACATTTCTCTTCTGTCTGCAGGTATTTGAGTTGACATTTGTGTTGGGTATAGGTGTCAGGGTGTTTGCAGTGGGAGGGCTGCAGGGGTGGCCTCTGTGACGAGACCCCCAGGGGTTGCCGTCTGCTGGACATCTAGCCAGCTCCATCCATCCACGGCAGGATGCAGCTGAGCCCATCAGCCAAGATGGTGGCACCTCTGAGAAAACATATTTAATAAAGGGCAAAAACACCACACAGGCAGAAGAGGAGGGAACAAAAAGAGTGAGAAACAGCATAAGGTCAGAAGAGGAGGAGGAGAAGGAAGTGGAGCCGAAATCCACACTACAGCCCATGGAGGACCCCATGCTAGAGCAGGTGTTTATTCCTAAAGAGCTGTGGCTGATGGAGAGCCCACTCTGGGGCAGAGGAAAAGTGAAAACAAAGGAGTGGCAGAGATGAAATGTTATGGACTGACCGCAACTCCGCATTTCCCACTCCCCCTGTGCCTCTCGGTGTAAGGTAGAGGAGTCTGGAGTGAAGTTAAGGCTGGGAAAGCGGGAGGAAAGATATGTTTTTCCTGATTGTCTTTTTGTTTTTCACTACCCAAATCTATTTTAATTGGCAATAAATTAATTTTCCCCAGGTCAAGTCTGTTTTGCCCACAATGGTATTTGGTAAGTGATCTCCCTGCCTTTATCCTGACCCATGAGCTTTCTTATTCCTGTTTTTTCCTATTTTCTCCTACTCGTCCCACTGAGCGGGGGAGCGAGCAAGCAGCTGGGTGGGAGTCTGTCTGTTAGCCAGACTGGTTAAGAGTCCCAGCTGGGTCTCTTTCACAGCCTTTTATCACAGTATTGCTCTTTGCATAACATAATAAAATATTCATCAGGACAAAAACAGAAGAGTGGTGATGTAGCCCAATATTTAGGGTGCTTACTGAAACAAAGAAGAGGCAGAGAACTACCCTTCCTTATCCCTTATATCCTCATGACTGCAGCATTGACCTGGGATCAGATTCCTCAAAAAGACAAGAGAATCAATTGAAAGTGCCTTGTATCACAGCTGTGTTTTTTCATCACTAAAATATTAGCTAAAATGGTCAATTTCTGATGCCCAAGGACTAACATAACCTCTGTTTCAGATCCTATCTCCCAAAGACCATTCACAGCATAACAGCAAGTTTGGGATAAAATCCTTCAGAAGGAAAGTGTTAAAACCTCACCCTGCTCCTTACCATTCTTGACGATCAGTGCCCATATTGCACCATGCATGTACTGTGAGAGAAATATAGAGGGTAACAATATCCTTCTGGGATCACTTCCAGATCTCATTACTGCACCATTGTTACAGTGAAGGTAATGATCCAAGCTCAAGCCCAAAAGCCCTTGTACTGTGTCTCACTATCAGAACTCCTTAGTATACACATATATGTACATAAGCATATATATATTGCACATATGAACCCACCATCTGTTATATGTAAAGTGAGGCATTTTAAAATCAAGGACAATGGAGAGAATTGATGTTTTAAGAGATTACACTTTAATAATTAAGTTGCAGCTCCAAATAATTTTAGCTTCACATAGAGTTGGGTATTTATTGTCATCTTTCACATCACTAGAAATGTAAAAACCAGGCTAGTTTGAAGACCATTTGAAGAGTATTTTAAAATTAAGTGCTGTGTCTTTAAAATTAACATTTCTTCTGCAAGTGTTTCTAAGATCCTGTTGATAACATCAGTCTGTTTACACACAAAACCAGAGTGAAATAGATCTGTTTCGGGTTTACTTCTGAATATTCTGGCTTCATGCTTTCTGATAAAAGACTGTAATTATAACACCAGACTGAAGAGTGTCTTGTTTTGTCTTCTGACTCTGTTCAGGCAAAATCCCACTGGCCTCTGACTGTACAGAGTGATCTTGATTGTCGTGGGTGTTTTTGTGAGTGATATTTTTGTGACTGTGCATTTGGTGCTTCTGTCTTTAACAATGTCCTCTTCTATGATGAGTAATCTCATATATTTGAGGTTTTACAGTACCAGGAAACAGCAGGTGATTTAGAATAAAAAGTTTTTTTTTAATGCTTCCAGAATCTGTCTAAAACTATTTTTTTTTTCTAGCACAGTAATGTAATCTCTCAAGGTTTGAGCTCTAGAGAAATGCAAAGAAGTAACATCTATGCCTAAGAAGTTTTCTTGACAAAAGTAGATGGCATTATGCATATATTTAAATATAGAAGTCACCCTCAATTCAAAAAGGTTAGTGTGACCTTATTTGTTTGTGTGAAGAAAAAAAAAAACAGAAAAAGCAAGATAGAATATTTCTTAAGTTAGAATGTTTGGATCATTTGTTAAAAATTTTCTTACTAATGATTGTGTACTAAATTGTGATAACAGTGTAACTGTGATGTTACGGTAAGTGCTAATGTAAGTTTGTCAGAAGTTATTTCCGCAGCCAGTAAGAATCATGCCCAAGGCATTGACCAATACGTTTAAAAAATGTGTAGAAGGTGTAAAATGTACAAAGTGCATGCTTAAGGGAGCAGGCCTCTGAGTTTTTTCAGAGCGATATTTCCAGAAGCGATAACACTGTTTTTGCAATAAAGTGTTAAACTATATCAAGTAAATAACTGTTTTGATTTTAGCAATGAAGAACAAACCTGTGACTTTGTGCAATCATTTTAGTGTGACTGGTGAGAAACAAACCTAGGAAAAATAAGAAGTATCAATCTGATCTGACAGTCAATACAATACAGCTTTCTGATTATATTTTGGCTAGATATAGTTCATACTAAAATCCTTACTGGAAGGTAATCACGTGCATCTGCAGCTGATGTATCAGAAATGTAGGTGTCTACAAAGTGTGAAGGGACTTTGTGATAATGGTCAGACAGTGTTGCCTAAGTGGTGAACTAAATTACTCTGTAGGAATTGGCTGATGTAGTTGCTAAGCCACTCCCCATCATATAGGAAAAGTCATAGCAGTCAGGCAAAGTCCCCAATGACTGGAGAAAAGGGAAACATCACACCCATTTTTAAAAAGGGTAAGAAGGAGAACCCTGGCTGACCAACCAGTCAGCCTCACCTCTATTCCTGGTAAGATCATGGAACAGATCCTCCTGGAAGCTATGTCAAGACATATGAATGACAGGGAGGTGATTAGAGACAGCCAACATGGCTTCACCAAGGGCAAATTGTGCCTGACTAGTCTGGTGACCTTCTATGATGGAATGGCTCCATCAGTGGACAAGGTAAGAGCTATGGATGTCATCTATCTGGACTTCTGTAAGGCCTTTGATACGGTCTCCCACAACATTCTTGGTGCTAAATTGCAGAGATATGGGTTTAATGGATGGACTGATAGATGGTTAAGGAATTAACTGGGTGGCCACATCCAAGGAGTTACAGCCAATGGCTCAGTATCCAAGTGGAAACTAGTAATGAGTGGTGTCCCTTAAGGGTCTGTACTGGGACCAATACTATTTAATATCTTCATCAATGCCATAAATAGTGGGACTGAGTGCACCCTCAGCATGTTTGCAGATGACACCAAGCTGAGTGGTGCCGTTGATACATTTGAGGGAAGGAATGACATCCAGAGGGACCTTGACAGGCTTGAGGAGTGAGCCTATGTGAACCTCATTGTGGTGTCCCTTAAGGGTCTGTACTGGGACCAATACTATTTAATATCTTCATCAATGCCATAAATAGTGGGACTGAGTGCACCCTCAGCATGTTTGCAGATGACACCAAGCTGAGTGGTGCCGTTGATACATTTGAGGGAAGGAATGACATCCAGAGGGACCTTGACAGGCTTGAGGAGTGAGCCTATGTGAACCTCATTAAGTTCAACAACGCCAAGTGCAAGGTCCTGCAATACAGGCTGGGGGTTGAATTGATTGAGAGCAGGCCTGCAGAGAAGGACTTGGTGATGCTGGTGGAGGAAAAATTAGACATAAGCCAGCAATGTGCATTTGCAGCCCAGAAAGCCAATTGTATCCTGGGCTGCATAAAAAGAACTGTGGCCAGCAGGCTGAGGGAGATGATTCTCCCATCTCTCATGAGACCCCACCTGGAGCATTGCATCCACTGCTGCGACCCTCAGCACAAGAAAGACATGGACCCATTAGAGTGGATCCCTAGGAGAGCGACGAAAATGATCAGAGGGCTGGAACACCTCTACTATGAAGAAAGGCTGAAAGAGTTGGGGTTGAGCAGCCTGAAGGAGAGAAGGCTCTGGGGATAACTTATTGTGACCTTCCAATATGTAAAGGGGGTTTATAAGAAAGTCGGAGAGAGACTTTATACCAAGGCCTGTAGTACCAGGACAAGGGGCAATGGTTTTATACTGAAAGGGTAGGTTTAGATTGGACATAAGGAAGAAATATTTTACGATGAGGGTGGTGAGACACTGGAATAGGTTGCCCAGAGACATTGTGGATGCCCCATCAAAGTCAGGTTGGACAGGGCTTTGAGCAACCTGATTGTCGTGGTTTAACCCCATGCAGCCGCTCACTCACTCTCCCCCGCCCCCTCCGGTGGGATGGGACAGAGAATCGGGAGAGCACAAGTAGGAAAACCCCCGGGTTGAGATAAAACAGTTTAATAATTGAAATAAAACAAAATAGAACAGTAATAGTAACAGTGAGGACAACAACAATAACAGAATATCCGAAGCAGGCGATACACAGTGCAACTGCTCACCGACCACTGACCGCGTGTCACGAACGGGGGGCGAGCCCCCCCCCACACCTGGTTTTTATACTGAGCATGATGTCACATGGTATAGAATCCCCCATTGGCCAGCTGGGTCCACCACCCCCGCTGTGCTCCCCCCGCCCCGTGCGAGCATCACCCAGCAACAGCCCAAGCATCAATGGGCCATCAACGCTCCTTTCATACCAAACCCAAAACACAGCACCCCTCCCACGCTACTGGGGAGAAAGTTAACTCTGTCCCAGCCGGAACCAGGACACTGATCTAGTGAAAGATGTCCTTGCCCACAGCCAGGGAATTGGACTAGATGATTTTTAAAGTTCCCTTCCAACCCCAACCATTCTATGATTGTCTGATTCTATAAACACATGCTTCTTAGGGTATTCAATTACCAGAACACCTTCAAAAACTCTCCTGAAAGTCTGAAACAAAGGTTGTTGTGAGTTTTTATCCAACCAGCAAGCTCAATCTTTGGGAAAGGAACTTGTGGATGCCATGGTGCCATGTTATTTCTGTCCAAAAGGCACTGCAGCAATGATGAGCCTTGACAGCACTGAGGTTTATTTATGTTCTCAGAAGTGATTACCGCATTTCCATTTACAGACCTAGTGTTTAGGAAGAGCTACAGTGTCCAAAAAACTAGTATGTCATGATGGTCCCTCAGCCAGAATTTGGGCTGCTGAAGAGGGGTTCAGAGAGAGCAGGAGTCCTTGGTTTTGACACTGGCCTTTCAGAAACTGTGCAGCAACAGCAAAATGTGTCAGATATAGCAGAAGTAGTAATTTCAAGATAAAGGATAATTTCTTGCATTTTTGAGGCAGACCAAACTAATAACCCATTATGACAGAATAATAAAAAGGCCAATCATTTTGGCCTATCGAGGTCTTGGAATTACTCAGAGTGAAGTCCAGCATCACTGTCAGGTTGGTATTTGCTAGTCTGTCCCTTACATTTACTCCATTTAAGTGTTGGGGTTTTTTTCAAAGGTATTTTCAACTTCTTTTTGCCACATGTAACTGTAGGAGTATATGCAATAATTTTAGAAATATTTTTAAAGTAGAAATATTAGTGTTTAAAATAAAATAAAAAAGCTATTAGCTAATACATAATAAATCCACAAACTATTATGTTGTCTCTTCTTCATGGCCTTTCAATTTTGTGTGCACATAACCAATGTTTTACTAACAGTACCAAGGGTTTCATATGTAAGACATTATTCAC
The DNA here is from genome assembly GCF_000690835.1 of Fulmarus glacialis. NCBI lineage: Eukaryota > Metazoa > Chordata > Aves > Procellariiformes > Procellariidae > Fulmarus > Fulmarus glacialis. The sequence continues at coordinate 8,925 of NW_009207261.1, read as the reverse complement.
AGTATGTTTCCTGTTATTTTGCATAGCATTATTCTTTGTGAAAATAATGTTTTGGCCTCAGGAGAAATATTGCAATTGAATGCACAGCAATATGTTTTTGGTATGGGGCCATGGTACTACGACTTAACTTCTTTTTTTTTTTTCCTTCAAATTACCTCGGCAATCAAGACAACAGAGCCAGGAAGCAAAATGTAAAGAGGTGGTAAAAGAAGGATATAATTTCACTGTTTAATTTGCAAATAAAATGTGCTAAGTGAAAGGAGAGAGGAAACTGCCCTTTTCTGACCAGCATGGTTACATGCACATTCTATAAATGCTTCTGGAAATGGGATTACATAGCTTTAATATAGGTATTTATTTTTGGAAATAGGTGGGCTGAGCCAAAATTATTGCTATTAAGTTGATTGAAATGTTGAGGATTAGCACAAGGAATAAAAATTAAACTAATTTAAACTATATGCTGTATTTTTTGCCAACAGACTATGTCATGTCATTGCAAAGGCGTGATTCATCCTGTTCTATTCCAGTTTCCTCATGTAGTGAAATGGATCATAATTAGCACTAATGACAATGTTAAATCCAGTAATTTGAGTGACTGCTAATAAAAAGTATCCAACCCACAGAAATCTATACCGTTACCTTTTAAAGATTATATATATTAGGCTCATTTATAATATGAGCAAACAAGCAAAGTTTCACCTTAAATTCAGCTGAAAAAAGACATGGCAGGGAAGTCTTAAAACAAGAAAATGGTTTCTAGAAATGAAACCCTTCCACATGCAATATTTCAGTTGTAAGAGCTCAAAGCATCTTCTGTGGAATACTGAATGTCCCAAATAATTTTATATGAATCTCCATGCATTCCTGTCCTTGACTCTTAAGCACATCGCCATGTTATTATTTATTTTTTTCACTCTTTCAGACAAACAGAAATCATCGCCAGTGAAGTTAATTCACATATATCAGTATTCAGCCTGAGTCGAATGCAAATACTTACTAAATATACACGTTTTAGACTGCCATTCTGCTAATGTTGATATATTCCTAAGTATATTAAATACAGTTTTCAGTATTTTTTTACAACTTAAATAGCCCTGAGAAGGCCTAGTTTTCCAGTTTATATGTTTGGTTTTTTAAAATTTATTCACTACCAGGAAAGGAAGTCAAGTTCACACCTCTGGTTACCACAAGCTTCTGCTTCCTTACACAATTGATGTAGTAGATGAAGCAGAAATGAAGGTTTCTGCAGCTCCTTTCATCCCACTAGTAAATGACCAACCATCTTCTGGAAAGCCACCTTGAGTTTGCAGTCATTTAATCATGAGATCTTCTTGCTCAGAATGCCAGATAGTAACAGTTATGGACTCTGGGAGGAGGTCAGCTCTTCACTAGAAAAAACACGAAGAATAGCGCTAATTTTACTTATACCTCAGAAAACCACTTGACAGGAAAAACTTCTGGATACAATTAATTTGGAAGCATAAACTCTATGTCCTATTACCAATCTTAGAAACCAAAGAATCCCATGCTTCTGGGGTTTCTTCAGTCAAATTCTGCATTCATTTTGTCCTTGATGTGGAAAAGATCACTCTGGTATTTCCCCCCAAAATCTACATATTGGACTTTAGAGCATTTTCAAATTGGCTACAGAGCTTACGATGTATTGTTGTATGGCACTCTTGATTAAGCATACCCATTTCAGAAGCAAAATCACTCATGCTGTAATTGTGAAGCAGCATACTGGAGATTCACAGAAAAGATTGGAAGCTGCAATAGTCAACAGTCCGTTCCTTTTGGTAACTAAATAAGGAAATTTTAAGCATTTGGGAGTTGTATAAATGTCTTTATATGAAAAAGTGTATAAGATTCCTATGAAATCAGTTCTGAAATAGGTAGTTTTGAGAAGCAAAAGTAAGAAATAGTATACAGTCTTCTGCAAGTTATTGCAAAAATCTTTAAGTATATGGGATGAATAATATGTTTTTTTTAATGCATCAGAACTAAAATTGCCTCGCAGTGGACCTGAATGTAAGCAGTGAAAGCCTTTTGGTCAGGCACAATTTTTCTCTTTCAGATAGCTCTGCCTGCCTTTTTGCATGGACCATCATTTGTGTGTGCAAATATAAGAAATAAGATGCTTCAGAAGCTGATTGCCAGAGTCACTGAAAAATAATTGCTTCACCTTAACTTGGTTGTGTTTGACTGAGGAGCGATTCACACTTTTAAAATTTGGATTTTTATATACTAGAATTTGCAACACTGTTTTGAAATTGCTCCTAGAAAAGCAAAGTCTGGGCTAAGGCAGAAAACTGCTTGAACTCTGCAGCTCTTTCAAAGTGAGTTGCATTCTTTCTCATGTGGTTCCACAGGAATATGTGGTATCAACTATGTCTAATTCATGTTTATTTTCAGTATACACCTCTAGACAATGAATAACTTGTACAGGCAAAACCACAATTTCAAACTCAAAATCAGCATCGACAGTCTGAACTGCAGGTAGTTAGTTGTAATCAGAATATATGTCTTTGAGCTCAATACAAGGAAAAACAAGGGCAAAAGGATATTAACTTGTTTAAGACTTTGTCTTCTAATCACAACTTTGTTACACATATCCTGCATTTGTACAATAGCCAAAAAGGTCCCTCAAAGGGGAAAATGGAACTTCTAATAAAGAGGAATGTGGAACAACCAAGGATAAACAAACAAATCAGACTGGATAAAAAGTGTTGGAGAACTTTCTGCACAGCTAGAGGAAAGCACAGATTATTGGAAAGTTAAAGTGAATGAGCTTAGATGTGAAATATACCACACTCATTTAACTTCAACGAAAAATAGGGAATGATTTGGCAAAGGCTGTAAAACCAAGAAGAAAGTTTTGTTTTGCTTCGTTTTTTTCCTTTTACTAGTCTTTGGTTTCTAGTTAATCCATTCGGTATTAAGTTCCTAAATTATTGCCTTGTACCTTTTTAATACCAAGGATAAAAGTATGTTGGAGAGTTTTTTTACATCCCATATCATACGCCGTAAGTATTTGTTCAAGAAATATCTAAAAAAGCTTTGAAATGACTAAAATGAATCCCATATGGTTTGTTTAAATATACTAAAAGAGAACTTTTTTCCCTAACCTCAGAGAACATCTGTACTTTATAATGGTTTTTTGTGTGTGTGATATCAGGCTGTTTTTCATACAAAATTGTTAGTCCAGCATTATATTATATATTCTTTAACTGTAGTAGTGCATTTCAACTTATTTTGTTGAAATTAGCCTAAAATTGATGGCTTTCTTTTTGTTCTTTTCATGTTTGTGCTTAATTTTTTCCAATAATACTTGAAGATCACCATGCATTAATAGCTGCGGGGCATAAAGAGACTAGAGGAAATTAGCTGTCACCCACAGCCAGTGATTCTGTGTTCTTATAAACATAAAGAACTAAATTGTCTTTTATGTTGACCATGCATGCAGATCATGTCATTTTCATTAAAAATTAGACATCATGCACATATAGTACAATTGTTGATGGAGATGTTTGAATAAATACGGTTTTAAAGCAAAGACTAAACCCCTTTTGTTTTTTTTTCCTAATCAAGTTTGAATTTTATCATTGAAATATGCAGTTGTATATGAATCTTAAATTAAATATTTAGTTAATAAATTTTCCATATATTTTCTATATTTCTGTGAATATTTTAGTGTTCTGTGTTCATAGTATAAAGTAAGTAATCTATAAATTGATAGAGGTTGATTTTAATAAAGTTTCTATTACATTTATTTACTTTAGGTTTAATTTTTACAGTCTGAGTTTTGGCCTTACTTTGATAATCAAATGTCAATTAAGGGCTTACTAGTACAGACATATTAATAAGTTACTGTAATCAGCCATAATTGGCTTAAGCATTCAAGTAAGTGCTATATGATTATATCTTTGTCTACAAATCACTAGCGGGATGGCACAATGTAATACAGAATGTCCTCCAGCTCTGCTGTCTTCTGCTGATATTGTCACTTTACTTTGTGTCATTCCTCCCCTAGTGTCTTCTCTGCCCAGCAGCTGATTACTCTGCTGGTAGTTGGTCTTTTAGAAACATCTTGTCCAAATTATCATCCTTGTTCTCTTGTGTCTGTCTAAAAAACATCTTTTACACCTCAAGGCATTAAAACATGCTCTCACTGATCAAACATTCTTACCATAGCACAAGGAACACAGTATTAGCTGGATTAAAAAAAAAAAAAAGAAAAACCACACACAGTCCTCAGTATTGACCTTTTTGTTTCACTGTCCGTCTTTCACAGTGTAATTTAACTACAGATCTTATTTAAATCCAAGTGAAGCTTTAGCTTTTATAACTATAGAACTGCTCCAACATTGCCAGGACTCATAAAGGATTAAGCCATTCTGTTTCAACAGAGCTCTGCAATATTCTTGATTACATCCTGCCTTGAGGTTTTGTCAGTCACCACTCAAGCAACATAGATATGCATTTATAGAACAATTTTGGGAGGACAGAGTGATTTGGAGTTTGTATGGCAATGCATTTACTCACACCATTGCATTTATTGTACACTTCCTTTCCAAACTACACCATGCATCTACTTGTTCTTAACATTTTAACAGATGATAGGATACTCTTTCATTTAAAATGGTTACAATTAGTGTAAATTTCACCATAAAGATACATGTTTTTTACATAATGACCAGTGCATCTACTTAGCTAGTTAAACACAGCTAGGAATTTTTAAAATGTTTTCTGAGGCAAAGGTTGTCTGTTTCTACACTAGTTCTTTTAGCTTCTAGATTCCCAATAAGGTTTAATCAATCTCTATCATCCTTACAAGTGGTACTTGAAGCAGCTGTCGTCTTTTACTTAGTAACGTGGAGGTCACCAGACAGCCTAAGGAACTCTCCACCTGACATCTGTACTTGCTCTGACTGTTTTCTACAGGCAAAAGTTGACTAACTGGCTGTCTTCATCAAAGCCAAATTACAGCGCCTTGTTTGGCTCTATCACTTGTCTTCGCAAAAGTTATCATACAGGATGAAACAATTACATACATTTGCATTATAATGAGATATCTTAACCTAAAATATTTAACATAACAATAAACTAAAACCATTATTTTTCACTCTATAGAGCACTTTCCAAATAATTATTAGCTCCTTATATAAATAAGGACTGACATATTTCACAGTTCATACATGACAAAAAAGCAGCCCGATTACTAGCTTTCTAACCTACTGAGGGTAGCATCCTGTCTGAATACTCATTACTAGTTGGCTCTGCCTCCTTTCCAGGCACTTAATAACAGTATTCTAAATCTTCAGAAAGGTATGGTTGTTTCTTTCAGTGTTGTTTATGCATATTCAGGAGTTGGAAAAAAATCAGGTACTAGTTTTTTTACTGTATAGAAAGCTACCTAACTCTTGACCTAAAACCAACACTTTTTCCTGGGGGGAGGGTCAGTGGGTAGGTACAAAATATTCCTTCAAGTGTGAATACTCAAGTAGCAAATACTAGTAGCATAACAGAGTTCTAACAATTATACAGTGGTTAAAGTATTGACAATGTTTTTGTGTGATTCAGACTGAATTCCTAGTGTATCTTCAAGACTAATCTTTGAGACGTACAAGTTCTGTCATTATAAAATGACCGGTGTTCATCAATCAATCAATCCACAATATGAGGCATTGATGCCAATAAGGAAACGTTTCAGTATTTGCAAATGTTTTGTAATGAGTTTTAAATTTTAAGATAATTTTAATATATTAATAACTTTATGTGTGAAAATGGGAGGTGTAACATCATTCTAATTAAATTAGTACCTAATGAATGCACTGAAATCAATTTATATTTGTCAGTTCAGAGAAGACTGTTAGAAAAGATTCTGATAAGGTATCCTGCACATAAACAGATACTCACCAAGATTTAATTAATAAAGTAACGTGAAGAAAGAAACCTTTCATATGTCAAATGATTTTCTTTTCTGAGGAATCTTTGAGAAGATGTGAAAAACAACGGAGAAAACAAATGTAATGTATGAGAAAAACTACATATGATTAGAAATAACAGTTTTAGCAAGACACATTCTGTTGCAATATTGGAAGGTATTTTCATTGGGAACTGAAGATACTGTAAGTCTGAGGTTAGTCTAAGATATTCAGAATAGTGAACTGCAAATAGCCCTGTACCGTGAAAATGCTAACATTAAGATCTGGCATATCTCAAACCCAGTTAGAAGTATTACCAGTAAAAGCACTAAAAGGCAAATTGTCTAAATATGGAATCCATTTAATCTCCACTGGTGATAAACAATATATTCATAATTTCTTTTCCTTTTTCCTTTCAGGGGAGAAAAAAAAAAGTGCCAAATTTATATTCCTTTTTGTCTGGGACTTAACAACCAGATAAAAATCAAAGGTCTGCCTCTGAGTGATCCCCTTTACAGTTGAATCCTTTCTCTCACTGGGCTTGGCCAGTTATGAACCTGGAGGTGACTCTGTCAGGAAGAGAGATAAATATCTACTAATATTTTCAAACTACAGAACTCCGTTGTTTTTCCCTAAAACCTTTTTTGTGACATTGGCTATCTGAGGTCTTTGACCACTTAACGGCTTACTTTCAACACCAAGGTATTTATTTGTAAAACATATTCTTGAAATGCTTGTGATCCTAGATTAGAAAATAGTTCTAACTAACATTTTGCAGTGCAAGAAATTATAACAAATAAACCTCAGAAAAATATTTGGAAACACGGAGAAGTAAGGGAACTCTGAAGGTGATAATCATGAAAGATACTGTGAGGAACTCTGTTATTGCTATTATTTAGGACGTCCTCCCTTATATTTCATATTTGTCTTATATCCACTGAACAGGACATTTTTTTCTCTGAGGAATAAAGACTGACCCATCATAAACATCTACTACTAGGGCTACTGGATACTTCCATTTTCCATCTGTACAACCCTGACAATCTTGAACTGATTGGATATCAGTCTAACAGTTCCGATGTTTCTGAAAAACATGTTATTTCACCCATGTTAAAAAATTATAGGGAAGGTTCTATTTTGACCCTTTTCTTGCTTCAACACAAAGACATTGCATTTGATAGGAAGGCACTATATCATACCACAGATTTAAATACTACTGTCTTTAGAAAAATCTTCCCAAATTTCAAAAATTTACAAACATCTGAAAAATTAGCATGCACTCTGTCATAGGTGGAAAAATAGTTAAAACTGAATGCTAACAGGTGGCAGACAGTTGGATGTATGGGGGCAGGGGAGAGGCAGAGAATGCCCCAAACTGAACTTTTGCACTTTTGCAGAAACTTGCCACTCACTAGCTGCAACTGGTAAGGGGTGATTGTAAATCACCTTGCTAAGCAAAAGCAGCACATCCTGAATCCTCCAATTAATAAACATGAGACAGAATCACCTATTAGGAGGCTGATCATGCATTGTACTTCTGCACATATATTACTTACCCCAGAAAACTCAGGGCCTAGTGATCAAAAAGATGGCTTCCCAAAAGGAAGAACTGGTTGCAGAAAGAAGAAGGAGGGCTGGAAAGAAGAAGGTGAAGGCCTTGGCAGGAAGAAAGCTCCTGGAAGTTGAGTAGGACATCAGAGAGATGCATGGAGATGTACGCCAGAGGATGCCCAAAGACCTTGACTGGTGACATCCGAAGTTGGTGAGCAGCTTCAGAGTAGGAACTGACACAACCAGCAGCTATGTCCCTGTGGGAACAGGAAGTCAAGACCTTTGGAATGTAATGGAGGCAGAGTGTGCAAGCGAGTGTGTAAGACTATCAAATGGTGTAACAGCTCTAATCTCTTTGGTTCTTAAACCCCCGTAACTCCAGTAAGAAAGGAAGGGTTTACCTCTTGGCAACAGTAATTGAATGTGCCTTGACGAGTTTGATGTTGGCCCTGCCTCTTTCACAGAGTTGCAATGCAATGTTAGTCAAGCTAATTAAACCAAGTTTTCAAAAGGTAATCCAAAGTTATGTGTTTTTCATTTTGGGGATGAAAGCCTTTAGTACGTGATCTACAGGACTAATTAACTGGTGGGCCTGTTTACCATTTGTGTAAAGAACAATGTAATGGTGAAGGGCCTCAAAAATCAAGTTCTGAGATCTCAAAATGGCCTTCTAAAATTAGTGCGTATTTCTGACTTCTATTTCTTTTGCTCAAATATTCAGAGATTTTGACATATTTATCTTCAACCAAAATAAATGAAGCCATTCTATAGCAAAATTCCCTAACAGTAAAACAGTTTATCACTTCAGATCACAGGAAACACATTAGCTAACATTTTGAATTACGTATATACAACATTAACAAGTAGCCACAGAAAAATCGCTATGGAACTCAGCCTTTGTGTCCTCAGAACAGAATTTGGGCAGTGTACATTCAGTAAGGTCTATGGTCAAACAATAGCAACAAGAATACAAATGATGAAGAGGTTCATTGCCAGGGATCATCTTGGACAACAGATAAAATGAGGTCACTGAGGGTGGTTAAGTATGTAATCCTATCATTCAGGTTTGTATGTTATCATACATATGCACAAGTTACCTAACTTTTAAATTTCCTAAATTTTGATTAGTTTATTTTTCAAGCTGAGCAACATTCTTTTAACAAAAACCTTGTATGTCATATAAATTTTGTTTGTAAAGGTTTTCAGTTTCAAAGTTGTATGATAGACATTTCATTGCATACTCCTGTAAGCAGCATTCACGCTTTTGTGTCCTGGTTTCAGCTGGGATAGAGTTCATTTTCTTCCTAGTAGCTGGTATAGTGCTGTGGTTTGGATTTAGTGTGAGAATAATGTTGATAACACACGGATGTTTTAGTTGTTGCTAAGTAGTGTTTGAGCTAGTCAAGGACTTATCAGCTTCTCATGCTCTGCTAGGTGCACAAGAAGCTGG
>NW_009207260.1:0-37838 GCF_000690835.1 Fulmarus glacialis | reverse complement strand
TGATTCTATGATTCTATGATTCTAATTCCAGTAATTTAAAAAAACAAATCTTAAAAGTATGTCAGTAGTTGGGAAAAAAACCCAAACCCTATATGATATCATGGAATGTTCTAGAAATTGTTCCATTTCCCCGAGAATATAAAGTAGTAATGCTTAATTATAGTCTCAGAATCATGACTAAATACTAATGATGCTGTAAACATCATTATGGGTACGTATGCTTTTGCATATGTGGAAGAACTTATTAAGAACTCTGAAAAAATACACAGCAAAGGGATTTAATATATCCCCTGTACCTTGTATTTTGAATTGAAAGAGGCAGGGTGGGGCTCTTTATGAAGCTGAGAGATCTGCTGCTGTTGAATGTGAATTGTAGAAATATCACGGTATGTTTAAATCAAAATGTGGTTAAACGTGTCCAACAGCATTGCATTCTTTATTTTATAAAAATGTTATGAAATGGGCACAGTCAATTACTGTTCAGTATCTTCACCAGTTGCTCCTGGCGATGCATTTATATATGCATACTTTATATATTTTTTTGTCCAACATGCTGGGGATTTCAAGAAACAGAAAAACATTGTTATTACCATGTTGTAGGGGAAAAAAAAGAAAAAAAAAAAAAAAAAAAAAGTACATGAAAATATTATGAAAAAGCATGATAGGAAAACCATATTGCCATTGTGACAGCAACTATCTGCCTCATTAATAGCAACCTTCTCATATTTCTAAAGGAAATAAATTTCTCATCTACCCATTAACTCTCTTAAACACTGTTCAATAGCTATTGGATCCACTGTGTGAAGTCCTGGAATCAGGAACATAACCCTCTTCTCATAGATGAATCTATTAATTCCCTGGCTTTTTCATACAGAAAGGGAGAGAAAAAACAGTGTGGCGGGCTTTTGTTTCTTTGTTTTGTTGGTCATTGTCACTATATTTGGTGAATGTTTTTCTCTTATTGACATGTTTTAGGATTGCTCTGACAACAGCTATGGATTCTATGGAGATTGAAGAGAATTATGTATTGTTTTGGGATAGCACTTCAATTTCCATTGGAAACAGAAGTGGAGCAGCTCATAAAAAGTGGTTCTCCATGAGAGAGCTCATGACTGGGTCCTGAGGCCAAGCACTGAGGGGCAGCATGAATTCAAGCACTTCCACAGTGAGGCAACAGCTGCCTCAAAGCCAGCTTAAGCCTTCTTAAAATGCTTGCAAGTTAAAAAAAAAACAAACAAACTGCTCCAAAATGATAAAATCATGTGAAATATATCAAAAGAAAGTTGCTAGTGAAAAATACAGAAAACATCAGGAAAGGCCTATGTAGCTGTAGTTCCAATGAACGTTGGAAGGATCTGAAATCATTCTCTGATTCAGATAATGCCACAACTGTTGTTCATGTGATTTTTTATAAAAATGATAATTTTATATGTCTGCTCCTTTTCTTCTCCAGTCACCTCTCTCACTGTGTTTAGCCTCCTTCTTTGCTTTAATCTTTCTTATCATGTTGTCTACTCCTTTCCCACTAATGTCTCAAACTGAATGACTTACAAATGATGCCAAGTTCTCCAGGAGTCTTCTGTGTTCAGATGAACTGATTGCGTATATCCCACATCAGTTTTCTTTTAATTTCTGCAAGCCAGGGAATCAAAATACATTTTTTTTTCCTACTGAATCGTACAGGTCCCTAACTCAGCAATATTCCTACTCAATTAATTCTGACCACTTGCCTTCTGAAAAAGGGGACAACAGTTACGCTGAAATCATGATTCCAGCTGCTTTGCCCTTCCTTCAAGTTCAAACTTACATATTCTACAGGTTCCCATGAAAAGGACCCTTCAGAAAATCCTGTACCTAAGAATTTGTCCAAGAACATTTGTAGGCATCAAATTAACTACATTTTGATGCATATACTGAGATTTTAAAATGTTAATATTAGCAACAGTTGAGTCAGACCTGCATTCTTTTCTGAGAGTTAGAAATGATTAAATTTTTGTTTCAGTAGTTCAGTCTGCTCTAATGGCAGTCAAATCTTTCCCTTATTGTTGGAAGATGAGTGACATGGGAAAAATCAGTATTTAGAAATAGAAAAGTCAAAATCGGTAGTGAAAGAAAATTTGTCTCCTGCCTTCCGCAGGGTGTTGTAAGCAATGGGGAGGAAACAAAACAAGACATGTCACAGTACTTGACTGCAATTTCAATGAGTTCCACTTTTGTAAGGGATTTCTTAGTTTGTTTGACTAATGCAATACTTTTAAAAGTGTATCTAATTGAAGGGCAGTTTTCCAGCCATCCTCGTCTTAGCAACCATGACACACTAGTGTTGAGTGAGGAAATAGTTCTCTCTCTAACAAGTACTTTGAAAGATTAGTTGTAAATGGTTCTCATTACAAATATAATTCTTTTTTATTACATATGGTTTACAAATAGATCATAATTTACTTTCAATATATTAATAAACTTTCACTATATAATTTGGACAACTAATTTTTCAGATGTGGACTACATAACAGTTTGTTTTTCTCACTCAGTGGTGGACAGCTAGTTACCTACATCATATTGTATTATCTCTGCTTTCAATGAGAAACATTTAAAGTGCAACAGAGCAAGTATCAGCTAATGAATATAGTTGATGAATAATTTATACAGACCTTTTTGGAAGCATTTTCACCAACATCTATCACTGTTTAGATAACAAAACCAACTAGTACGGTCCTGTGAATAATGCAAATTGAACCTAATCTTTTCTTTCACAAACAACAAAATTCAAGGGCTTTCAGTAATGAAAAAACCATACTTTAGTTCAAATACTCATCCAACTCCCTGTAATATTCTACTAAAAATAGATGTGTCTTAAACCAAGGTTTCAAGGTTTAATGTTCTATTTTTACATTTCTAATACAAAACATTTCCTTTTTTGTGAATAGTTATGTTTCTATGCATGCGTATATATTGTATGGCCACTAAGATATTGAATAATTGTAGCATTATTTCAGGATACAAGGTGGTGCTGTTTCTTTTTAAAACTGAAAATAATGTGTTGATATGATCCTGCAGAATGCAGTAGTAGGGACAGGGAACAGAATATCTCATCCAGTGTAGTGCTTCTAAGAAGCCAGCTTCTCTATCTCCAATTCTATTTAATTGCTATGCAGTTAAATAAGATGTGCACACATATGTACGACCATATATGCACATATGTATACATCCCAATAAAGAGTTTGAAAGCAATAACAGACTTCAGCCTTGTATATAATGCTGAATTTGAGTACTTGCATGCAGGGTCAGTCTCTTACATTAAAATATGAAATAAATTAACCTGCATTTTGTTGTAGAACTAAGGTACTGGCAACTTCTTGAAGAGTGATTCTTTTCTCTGTACCGTACATGAATGAGGGATATTGGAGCATTTGGAACTCTTGTAAACATAGATATTAAATTTCTGTGATGTATTTACTTATGCTTTTGGCCTTTATGTCAATTAGGTCACTGTAAAATAATGATGGAGCTTTTATCTTTAATTAAAAATTAGAAATGTGACACATCAAAAAGAAAACAAGCAAATTACCAAGACTAATAATTACATGATTTGCACCCTTGCAGCACTATGGTCTTCCCAAATCCTTCCCTTCTCCCCAGTACTCACTGTTACCAACATAAATGTTATGCCATGGATTGCAAGACTCATTTTCTGAGCTTTCTGCCGACTGACATTGTCTTCTTTTAGATCTTTTTTTGCGAGATTCATCATGCAGCCAGGTGCTGATAGTCTTAGCAGAAGACATTTGGTGCCTTGCAGGGTCAGGCCCTTCCACGAGGTAAATGACCATGGTCCTTCTGAAAGCTCACATTTTATGAAAGAGTTCAAGGAAACTTACACTGTGGATTAATGAAATATCAGGTTAAACAAACAACAAGAAACTATTAAAATATACTAATGTCATAATATTTCTTCCATTAGAATAGATTTTTCAAAATACCTGTTGTATCAAGATTCATGATCCTGAGAAGATCTTACATTATAGTCAAACTGTGTATATGTACAGTTCCACTGAAATTGATGAGGTTACTTACATAGGAAATACTCATGGCTAAGTCTTTGCTGAACTGCAGACCTTAATTTCTACAGATAATGCCAAAATAGATTGCTCATCTTGCCAACAGATTCTTCTTACATAATCAGGCAAAAAATAAGTCTTTTCAAACACCTCCACAATGTGTCCAAGTTATTACATCCTGAGTATCCTAGACAGTATCTTCTGGGACTAAAACACTTTGTATTGAGCAGACTGTTAAAATATACTACTGAGATCAATAGATTTTTTCGCATTTGTGCTTTCTGTTGAAATGTAGCCCAAGTAAAAGTTTTATTGGTCTGTCTCCACAGTTACATAAAATTATTTTGTACGTAGTTGTACATAGCTACAGAGTCATGATATTTGATTGCAGTCTACCTCTCTTGTTTTGTATCGTTTTATCCTTAGTATCTACCTCCAGCACCTACTTTATATATACATATATACATGTGCACAAAAGTTTCATTTTTAATCCTTTTACAAAATAGCCTTAGTGATACATAGTTTATCTAAGTAGGTAACTAAATCACTTCCACAATTATCAGTAAACACAAAGAAATACTCACATGCATTTCAAGATCAGTAGTTACTATCATAAGCTGTTTAATGGATGACTATTTAAATCATTAATCCTCATAAATAACTGGGTTTTTATATCTAAATACAAGGCAAGTGATTCTCGTCTTACAGGATAATAATGAAGGAAACAGATGTTTAAGACAATCTCAGAATATGTTCTAATAAAAACTTGCAGTGTGATATACATCCTTCTCCCTTCTGATAGCATGACTGATACTTGCCAATATTTGTAGTTAATAACATAATCATTGGCCTTGTTGAGCAGTTTTGAACATTGAGGTCATTTAGAGTAAAAAAAAAATACATGCAATAGCAGCATACCTAGGTAATCCTCTGAAAAGTTTTTCACTACACAGACCTAGAATCTGTCTGAGACTATAAATAGACAGCCTCTAAGATAGGAATAGCTCCTTCTGGGTTTTAATGTTACCTATTGTACATTAGTCTCTCAGTTCAGCCGCAAATTAGCAAACAGTGGACTTCTGTAACCAAGTACTAATTTGAGAAAGAAATTTTTTAATGCAAACATGATAGAATTTGCCTTTTGTGGCATATGTCTCTTTTCTAATCCTCCCTTTTAGACTGACTTTTTCATTCCTTTTTATGCAGGTTATCTAAATGGAATGTCTGTTTAAAGAGCAGTACAGAGTGTTCAAAATTGTGATAAAAGGTATAATTATCTGGCAAGTAAAGGTCAATAAACCCAAGTCATACAGCTAGATGACTAACTAGATGACTAAGTCAGGTTAATTTAACAGGGACTAGTAAATCTCTACTCAATGAAAGGTGTAGAAATCTAAGGGAAAAAGGAAATAATCATTGAATGAGAAATGTATACGACAATATTATCATATCTTACATAAAAATGTAGCAGTAGGTGTAACACTGGTTATGAGAAAAATTACCTTACTGGCACGGATAAAGTTGTCTCTAGATGACGACGAAGTCTAGACAAAAACATGAATCTGACAGCTTCTGAGTCCTAAGGGAAGACTTTGAGGTAATGGAAAAGGTTTTGTCTTTATCAGGACAGAAGCACAATTGAAATCTCCACTGAGTATTGTACACATTTAGAGTGAAGAGGGGAAATAATAGATTTACAAATTCCAGAAGTCATTATTTGGAGCATCTGTATATATTTTAAGGTAAGATTCACAGATTTTAAGTACATATGGAATCACATACTAGCACATTAACTTTGAAACATTGCTCCTTTCCCCATGTGAACTAATGACTGATGGACAAAGGAGAAATTTGAGCTTTTGGACTATACACTAGAATGCATAATGCATTACATTTTACAATTATGCTTATCACCCAGTAGAAGGTCATCAGCAAGCATATCATTGAAATGACCTGATTAAGCATGCTGTTCAGGATTTCCCATTTGTGGTTTTTTTTCCTACCTGCACTTTCATATTATTCATGGTAGCTTTCACCCTGTATTCATGAGATGCAGGTTTATTTTTGTTCTCCTACTGATTATTTATGGTTATTCCTCATATCAGGAGGTCTGATCCAAATATCAATGAAGACAATGAAATTCATTCAGGGATTTCAATCGGCTTTGAATTAGATCTAAGTTTGCAGCTTTGTTCAATTTTATGATGACTACAGTAATCATTAGAACATATTAGGCATTAAAAGTAACTAGCTAGCGAAGCTAGGTATTGTTATGTTTTTTGACAGTTAGGAAAGGGTTAAAGGATTTTATTTTATTTTACTTTATAGCAATCTCCTTAATAAATTAATTTGAAAAACTGTTCGTAGTTCAATCATTATGAACTAAGTTGAAGTCATTGGGATTTATGCTGGCTACCCAGGAGAAAATTAATTGCATGATGTCAATAGATTTGGGGGATCTTCAAATGTGTGTGAAACAGGCATTTAATAGTGACATAAATGACCACATGAAATAAGATTCATTTCCCAGAAACTCTTTCTGGGTTCCTCTGAGACAGTCAAAAATATTAGTATAGACAGATGTCAGTTGTTTTCTATTGAAAGTCACCAAAATCATGGAAGGGACAGCGGCCATTGTTAGTGTAATATGCAAGTAGAATATGCCTGGGAAGAGGGAGGCTTGAATTCAAGTTTACCACTAACAGCAGAGGTTCCAAGTCTCCAGCTTTCATTCTCCAGGCAAATGCATTAAACAATAATGCAGCCATCTGGCCCTGGAGTTCCAGGTAGGCTCCTGAGCCATGAAGAATCATCCTTAACACCAGAGAGAGGAAAGGGAAGAAAATGCAAATAAGCACTACTCTGTACTACACTGACTACAGAATGATGGGTTTTTGGTTGTTTGGGTTTTTTTATAAAAATATAACTCTACTACATATATAAGCAGCCTTGGCTGATATAAATTCATTTTACTGACTTTCTGAAACAAAGAGGATTATTTTTGTGGCTGTAAGCTTTTATATATATAGGGAAGATCCTCATACTGTAATGTGTGAACATCACGTAGTCACAGATATTAATATTTAATGTAAGTATTAGATCAAGTAAAAGACCCTGATGTCTGAAAACTGGGTCTTTGAACACTGGAATCCAAAATCTTGCCTTAAGTGTCTCAGAAAAGTGATCTAAAACTTCTGTTATGAATAATCATAATCTGAAATACCTCTACTTTAGAATGCTATAATTCCTGGATTAGGGTTACCTAATGCACCCAAAGCCTCAGTTAAAACATAAATTCCAAAATCTTTTATTAATGTGTCATCCTACAAAGCCATGCTTCTTTTAAAAAGTAAAAAGTTAACTAATCATTAAAAGGAAGAACTTATACTTTGGGAATTGGAAAAGCCACATCCAGTATTCTCCTCAGCCTGAGGAGATTCAAATGCACATCTCCCAGGAGTGTACGCAGTAGAAGACAATCTGGGAAAATTAATCCTATACAACTCCTGCTGTGCTGTTATTGCACAACTATGCAGGAGCATGATTTGGTGATAAATTCAAATAGAATGGAAGTGGGACCTCACTTGAGTTCTCATACCTCCACTGCTATCCTTTTTCTTTCTCCTGACTTGCTTCAGTTACATTTTCTGAAGTCTGGTTATTCTTGAGGGAGTTAGCGCTGCTCTGATGATGCTGACTTGGTCAGCGGGTTTACATATTTGTCTGCTTATTTTCTTAGTCTCAGTGGAGTTTGGATGGGACTTGAACACGGGTTAAAATGTTTCCAAGTATATGCACAGTGAAGAACTACAGATGTTTCAGGGACTGTTGGATGTTGCTCACTAAGTTATGCAATTAGATTTGTGGTGGTGCTAGCCTGAGGTATTCTGGACCACAAAAGTTTCCTTGTTACTTAGTCTGAACAATCTTGTTTTGGGAGATAAGATCCTTGTTTCGGCTTAGTCTCTAAATAACTTGTAGCAGCTCACCTTTTAAGTCTGTGATGAAGCCAGGAATTTAACAAAAGTGCCAGAAGTCTTTCGCTAATACTGTAACTTTTCTTGACTCCTACAGAAGCTTGTGCAGATTCTTACAGGTAGCACTTTGCACATTGCAGTCATATACATGAACATTTAGAATTAGAAGGAATTAATTAGTGGAATTAGCAGGAGATTACAGATAGCCTAAGGCAGAATCCAGCCTGAAGTTTCTTCTTTATTGAAAGGAGCCACTTCCCCTTCATATTAAAAGGAATCACTTTGTTATCCCCATAAAACTGACTATTATAAAATATTATTCTAGGTAGTAGATGTAAATTAACTGAATCTTGAGATGCCTACGGTATGGAAGCAGCAATATAATCATTTGTTGTTGAGAAGATGCTTCAAGAAACTAAACATTGAACTAATGGCTTTTATTTGTAAACAGGTGACATAACTTATTGTTATGCTTAATTATCTCTGGCCTCTGTATTACTCAATTATGCAGGCACTCATTTACCCAGGTAAATACTCATTAAAACAAATATCTATCCTACAAATAGGAACTTACCTTACTCTCGCTATCACAAAAAAGACAAGACTGGAAAAATTTCAAGGAAAAGCTGCATCAAGAGCCATCTTGTAGCTTAAGAACAATTTGAGAAAACAAATATATGTTGCAATGAGATGGTGAGAATATTTGCATGCAAATGTGTAAAAACTCTCAGGGCTTATAGGCGAAAGACCGTGGACTTTGCAAAAGGAGAAGAATGATTTTAGTCTAGCTAAAATAGAATCAGTCAAAAGTGAAAGGAACTGACTATCAGTTGAATAAGTAACAATAAGTAGCAAATATGTCCTCTGCGTGGCCTAAATCTAGAGCAAGTACAAGAGTTCGTGCATCTAATTCAGGACTTCAAAGCCATCATCAGCTTTTTATGTTTAAACCAACAAGGCTTGCAAGAAAGCAGGCCAGGTTTCCTCTAAAATTTCAAGTTCAAAGAATTCACTTTGAAATTTAATAGAGTACTATTTGCTAAAGTAAACATTTTGGTCATAGTAGTGATAGATGAGCCCATACAATTGTGGGTTTTTTTAAAGTGTCCCAGCACTCTCAGAGGCTAGCTACTATAACATATCATCCTAGAATAACCACTTAAAAAGACACGTATTTCAACAGTAGATATAGGTATACATTTTTATATATACACAAAGTTCTTCAAATAAGACATCTATCTTGGGTATGTCATTACATTCTGTATGATGTTGAAGTTTGTATGATGCTACACTTTTCCTTAGTTGAAAAGGGAATTGGAAGAAGTTACTACTTCTTTCCTAGGGTTTGATCTCATGAAGAGTCAAAACCTTTACATTCATCCAGCAAAGCACTTAAACACATACCTCAGTTTAAGCAGTAATTCACATCCAGCTGGGAGTAAGAACATATTTAGAATCACACAGGTAGATCTCTGGACATTTGTTACTTTGCAGAACCCAATCCTTATGTTCTACAAGTAGCAGACATGAATGCATTGTTTAGGTTTTATGTAAGGAAGAAAAAAGATGCACGGGCCTGTTAGTGACTTTCAATGTATATTGTAAATATCTGCAGCTGCACTATTTTTAAAGCGTGGCTTATTTTTGCAGCTGAGTGAAAGGTACTGCTTGGTTTACAATGCATAGCAAATCCAATTAAGGGAATGGAGCTGCTGAAATTCTTTTCACATTGAGATCAAAACCAGCTTTGCTAAACCATGTAATTTTTCCAGTAAGCACAGAACAGAGACACTTATATGCATTAAAAGGACTTTCTCCATGCAATAAATGTTACACATTAGCCAGTATCTTCTTTTTGTAATATATTTGTCATTCATACGGAAGAGTTGAAAAATTGTATAGTGAATGAAGCTCAAGAAGAACATCAATTACAGGTATTGAAGAAAACATAACATTGGAATTATGAATAACATCTTGTTTATTTAATGTCATTGTACATAGCATTTGTATTGTCTATGAATGTGTCTATAAACATTTCAATTTATCCATACAGAAATGACCTGGACTGTGATCACTGTAATGGCAACAGTTTCAATTAGTTTCTTTCACAGTGAATTTGGTACTGATATTTCCTCTCTCTTCAGTGGAAGGAAAAGGAGGAAGGAAAAGAGAAAAATGTGAGGTGTACCTTAGTGCATGGAAAAGGAGGCATGGCAAATGGGACATGTTTCTTGTATGCCTGAGGATTTCGACTTGGCATTTGGATCAGGTGACATGGAAAGGTAGGCAGAATGAGAGGTAACATATCTAAACCTGCTTGCACAATATGAAATCCCCCCTTCATTCCAACTGTCTCCAAGCAACAACAGCAAAATCCCTTGAGTTAATGTACCAAGTAATAAACCAAAGCAGAACTTTTCCTTTTTTTAAAAAAATAACCTTTACAAGAGAAATGCAGAAGGCGAAGAAGGTAAGATAAAGATATCTCCTTCTGTTAGTTTAATACATTTGTGATTCTTTTAGATATCACAGGGACAATCTTGATTTAGAAGTGCAGATGATAAGGAGCAGATGCTAAACAAGGTATGCTTTCCTCAGATGAACCAAGCTGAATTTTCTGCTATGAAATCCAGCATAAATGAAAGATATTAGATTAAAAATAACTCATGCTCTGCACTCCAGGAACTCTAGGGAGTGTTAGCAAGTGTACCAGTAGGGACAAGGAGCTATTCACATCATGTTTCCTTGGGAATATTGCTGCTAGTGAAGAGGAAAGGGAGACTGATGTGTGTTTTTAATGAGCTTCAGATTATTTTTGAAACTTCTGAAAACTCTTTAAAAGTGTAATGGAGATTGAAATACCTATTTAATTTTATCAATTTTTTCCCTAAGTATTCTTATTCCCAAACAAACAAACAAAAAAATCCATTTTATTGTATGGAAACACAGCATCTGTTAGGTCCATACATACTGCTGTATGTATGTATTTACAGGTTAAGCCATTTGCTTAGATGAAAATCTATCAAAGTAGTTTAGGAAAAGATTAATATTATTACCTTTCCTAAAAGCAGAGAGGGCTACACTGAAATATATTCACAAATCCTTCCTTCTCTAGTTGTTGTATTCTGATCCCTACATAATTTCAAGTCAATGAATAACTTAATATCATGTAGTACTTGTTAAGTGATAAGAAGCTCACCTGCACATGTTAAGTGATAAGAAGCTCACCTGCACACACAAAGAAAGAACAGAGAAACAATGACAGGAGAAGTAACTCAATAACCTGCCCCGGCTGCTCTCAGGCCACCAGTACAAAAGAGCCACCATCTCAACAAGACCAGAGGGGCACAGGGGTGAAATGACAGGCATGAACCCAAATCAAGGGCTCTGGAGGAATGTCCACCTTGCCCAGGCCCCTCCTGGGGCTGTCCCAGCGGAGCCATCAGCTCCATTGTCCAGGCGTGAGACCCATCACAATGACCCATCGGGAGCAGCTCTCTGGATCACTTTTCAGACTAAGGGGGGATCACTGCTTAGGGGTGTGGGACACATTGTGCAGGGAAAGAATATTTTTTGGATTGCACAGGGCTTATTATAGAATGTTTAGGGGAGGAACCAGAGCAGAAAAAGGGAGGGAGTTAATTGATGTGGGTAGGAACAAGTGTGGGAAATAGAGGGACAAGGAAATAAATGGGTCCATTGTCGTATAAATAGTTTTTAGGTCAATACACTTGTCTGTCCATGCCCTGTGCCTGATCACCTCAGTTTGTCCTATCTTCTTATTAAACTCCACCTTCAACTGTTTTCTGATAAGGGGGTCTTTATTCTGTGTGTATATGGGGGCGAGTGCAGATGTGCAAGTGAGTGTGTGATCACTAGCACAGATCAAGCTGGATTAGCCAGCAAGTAGGTGAAGTGGCCTGGGAGCCAGGAGGTGAGTGGGCCTCTAAGGTCCACCTCTAGGTGTGAAAGTACCTCTGTGTACCTCTTGCCTAAGGGCAAAAGCACCGGCAGGTCGGCTGTGAGACCAGGCTGTGTGTATGTATGTGTGTGTGTGAGTGAGGGGGTCTGTACCAGCCACTGGAGTGGGACTGAGGCCTTGGAGGCTCATATGTCCAGATGCCAGCGACTGGGGAGACTGGGGTCAAGGGGCAGCTACTAGGCAGACTGAGTGTCTGAGCCCACCTGCTGGATGAACCCACCTTGTACATATGCGTATATGTATTTTTGCACCGTCGGAACTCCATCCTGCTCAGTCAGAGAGGGGAGGAGGATGAGACCATTGGTGCTGTTGGTGTTCATGTGAGTGCTCTGTGTGCCTGCCTGTGATCCGTGGCCAGACTGGTATATATGTGTATATATATATATATAATGTAGATAGCATAAACTACTTATGACGTATGCACACTCAGCCTCACTACTGGAAAGACTGGGGTGACTGAGTCAGACTAGAAGGAAGCCAGGCCCTGGAGACAGGCGGAGGAGAGTAATGCAGAAGGAGGGATCCTCTAGGTTTCCAAGCTCATCTGATTGTGTAATCTCAACATCACTCAAGATAGAACACCCCTTGCAATTCAGAGACTTGCATTTAATATTTTTTATTTTCTGATCTTCTGTTACCCAGGGCACTTTTATTCATTTTAGCATGATTTGCAAAGTCAGATGTCAAGTTGGTTTGTCTTTTTATAAATGCTTAAACGTATCCAGAAATTATTCTAAGTTTCCAAATCTTAATAGAATTAAAATTCTTTTTAACTTGCTGAAAACGTTATGATTTTTATTGGTTTGTCATTTTTCACAAAACTAGACAAAATCAATAATGATGAAAAAGAAGGAGAAATACAGAATTTCTTGCTATTTTTGGCAGCCTTTCTACTTTAGGGTTTTTGCTTAAGGCATGTCTTCAAATCAAATCCTTTTGTCATGCTGCTTTGCTGAAATAAGGTCATTATGCCCAACACAAATGCCCAAGAAAAACGAAAATATAATCACCTGCATTTTACGAACAGGGTAAAGTAAACAAGGGAGTTCCAAAGCCTGAAATGAGGCTTTCTGCTTCACAAAGAAATTCTGGTTTACTGGTAATGGTTTATGACCTTTGCAGTGGAATATTGCGTGCTCCCTGCAAACACACATATACCTCGGAATTTGCAACTTCATGTCAGGCAGCACTAAGGTTAAGCATAAAGGAGGCAGCACGTCTGTATCAGCTTCCAAATCCTTCTATCATCTCTTTGAGGCTGCTATATCTGTCTTTTTCTAGAGAGATGTTCAAAACTGAACCTACCATACCCACCAAAGAACATGAAGGCTTGTATATGTGAACAGCAGACACCTCAGCAGGCATTGACAAGGGAGTTATCATAGGCAAATTGAATTGTATGGTGCTAAATTTAATCTTGTCTAGCTCCTCACTCAAAGCAGTATCAGCTGTACTATTCCATTCCTGACAGATCTTTACCTTCTCTGTTTGTAAAGCCCTCCGATGGCAGTGATGGCCCTGTCCGCTCTGCCTTTCTCTCCTGGTACCCATGGCTCTGACTTTCTATTCCAAAGCACTGGCACATTTTCCCAAGAGCTTCCCTGAATATTTCTTGCTGCAGCTTTCTCCTCTTATCCACCATGGAAAAAGGGAAAAGATGGTTTCTTCATCTGTAACAGCTTCTTTTGTACTTGAACAGTATTATCCTTCCTCCCTTTTCTTAGGCTAAAGAACACTACATCTTTTATATAAATTATATATAATGGTTTCCTCCCTCCTATATTAGTTCATCCTGCCTGCAGAGGATCTTATACTTGTTCCAGAACTTTTTTTCCCTAGCTTGCTTACAATACTTGTCATATTAATCAGTGTCAAAAGCCATCCTAAAGCAAGATGCATATGCATACTACTTCTTTCCTACCCACAAGATCTATTAGACAGCTGTAGAAAGAAATGTACTTTGCCTAACATGATTTGGTCTGACAAATATACATCAGCTGCTTGTTATCTTCCCCATATTTACAAATTGGCTATTTGATTATTTGTTCTGGAGTTCTTTTGAAGGTAGAATCTATAATCCTTGAGGTATTCTGCTTTTGTTTGCTGAAGTTCAGCACTGCATTTTTCCTTTTTCTGGTCTTTTGATCCATCTGCTGTCCTCCACAAATTCTCAAGAATAACTGCTGTCATTTCAGAGATTACTTCAGCTATCTTTTCATTATCCTATCATGAAATTCATCAGACCCAGCCAATCTGAAAAAAAGTAAATGTGCTCTTAGCTGCCATTTTCATTTTCTGTACAAAGATCTCAGCATTTGTTGTTTATATTAATTGAAGTTGTTCTTTTCAATCAGGCAAAGGTGTCCTAAATTATACTTAGGCCACCTGCTTGTTATCAGGTGTTCCCTCTTGTTGAGTAGTGACCAATTACTGCCTTGTTTTTATTTTTACTGTCATTACTGTGGAGTTGATTCTTGATACTTTGGATGCCTCTTCCTATTTGGATCTCATTTCATGTCTGTCAAATCAACTTCCAGTTGGTTCTGAGGAGCTTGGTTGGTTTAGTTTTCCATTCACTCTTTGTATACTTTCCCCTTGCTTTTGAATCAATGAAAAGCACCAGATTTATCCAAGTCGGTCACTCACTACGTCTTTTAGCTGTCATAGTTTACATGAGTGTCCTAAATGTAATTTCTTTGAGAAAATGTCAGTTCCTCATGACACTTTCTCCCTTTGACTTGCTTCACATGCAGTGTCTCTTACAAAGTGGATGAATTTATTGAGAATAATTTTCTTGAAATTTTCTTCACAAATCATAACAGATTTTGAAGATCACTCCAAATTGTCTTTCAGCTCTTCAAGCAACCCTTTCCTACTGACTGGAAGTAAATCTACAGAAAAATTCCCCCTATTTGTCCTATTTCTTTCTTCACCTTCTCTGTCACTTTCTGTAGTATTAGACACTAGCCTTAATTGACCTAGAGTATATATTTCGATTCTAAATCTACATCCTTTAAATTAAACAGTACTTTGAAATGTTCAATTACACTGCAATGGGATTGTTGATATTAATAAGCTGTTAGAATGGATCCTCTCAAATTTCTTCTAAAATGTTCCTCAAAAATCAGAGCCAGGAACCATTTCCATTAAGCAGTTTTCATGCAGTCACCCTGCTCTGGAGAAAGAGAGAGTTACTTGTGGAGATACTGGCAGTTTCTTTACAGCTGGTCTTAGTAAATGAAACCATTTACTATTATAAATGCAGTCACTGAGTCACCACGCTGCATGATAGCTACATTTGGAATTGTACTTGATTAATTCTCAGAGATGCTTGCTTAGACATTCTTGCCACCCCTTTCAGGAATACGAGAAATTCCTTCCTTTCATAATGTAGAAATATTAGATGCCTCAATGTCCAGGGGTGGAGCAGACAGCAGCATGTGGCAAAACAAATCTGGTCCCATTGTTTAATAGTACTTTGTTCTGTAATGCAGAATTTGCACAGAAACTTACTGAGATTCATGCTTGCTGCACTAGATAAACTAGTCATTTGCCCCCCAAATTTTGATCTCTTCTATAAACTCAATATGGTGAAAAAGGTCACAATAAACTTTATATTACAGATTTTTTGTTGCTTTTACTGCTTTATTGCTAATTTTTTGACATATTACTGTTCTCCAGCTAACAACCTTGTCTCTTTATCTTTGTACGTAATTAATAGAACATCAGAAAACATCATCAATCAGAAATTCTTCCTCATTTCTAGTAAGGAAATAAAATAGCAAAACAATTTTATGGCCATAAAAATTGATCTGCCTCAGGGTTCTGAGTGCAGCTTTCTTTATAGAGTCTATTTGCTGAGAGAAAAAAGTAAAGCTTTGGAGTAAGTTTGTAATATATACTATGTAATACATTTCCACATATTACACATGTTTTGTTATTTGTTCAAGCCACTTGTGCTGACTGGAGAATTCCAGTACTGATTATTTTTTGTGTAGAACACCAGAAGAATAAAAAATATCCTAATAGACCTGCTGAGCCAACAGTCCTGATTCAGCGGAGTATGTAAGTTAAAAATAGTAACTGGGCTAGTATGATTAAGGAATGCTACGTTCTCTAGCCAATCTGTGGAATAAAATGAGGTAATTAATAATGTATCTGGTAGTTTTGACTCTCCAGACAAAATGGCTGAAACATATTTATAGCTGTTTTAACTGGGGGCAGCTCTCAGCATGGTTCCAGAGGGAAACTCAGACTCAAATCTTTGGAAATATAGTGAGATACCAGAGTCTTTCCACTATTATACCATTCCTAGAGAAGCCCTTGATAACCACACTCAATTACATTAAGCATATTTTTAAATATCTTCGTGATAAAGGGCCCATGTAGTTACAAATTAGAATTATCAACAGCCCTGTTCATCTTAGTCAAATGTGACTGAGAGGATAAACTAGGGAAATTATTTCAACTACATATGGTACTTGTGACAAGTTACACTCACAGTAGTGGAGCTGTACTGAATATTAGGGTTGGGTTTCAAACACGAGATTTGTTTCAGGTTTCTGAAAAATGTTATTGACTTTTTATTATGAAGAAATGTTTCTTAAAAAAAGCAAAAAATGTTGAATCTTAGGAGTTTTTTTAATTCTGATATGATTTAGAAAAAGAGTGCTAAAAACCTCCTCAACAACATGCATTTGTTAAACTCAGTGAATATCTGAATCTTGATCTTTGAACAATGTTACTAGATGACCTTGACAGAAGAAGTTGTAATGAGCTAGTGAAATCTGGTACTGATATAAAGGCATTTCAACACAGGGGATGATCAAAATGTTATACAGGAAAAGTTGACTACTTTCAAGCTTTAAGAAACAGAAATTGGATGTAATATAATAATAAAAAAAAGTTCAGGGTCACTTGCTCAGGAGTTAATAGGAAAATCCACAATAAACTTGGGCAGAGTAGACGAAAATGGCAGAGGAAGAAAAAGATCTGTCCATTTTGATTAGTCAAAGGACATCCCTGAGCTTCAATATGATGAAAACTGAAGTTTAATAATTATGCACGTAGTATGGCCATAGAGAAGGTAATGGTTATCCTTGAGCGTAACAAATCAGATGTTTCTAAAAGATTAGAGAAAAACAAGATGTGTGTGCTGGCCATGAGTAAACTTAGGCTAGAAGTTAGAAGAAATTCCTAGGTTATAAAGCAATCAGGATCACCCTTCCAAATGACAGTGGTGGTAGAAAATTAAATGTGTTTCTGGATGGAATTGGAAAAACTAATGACAATGATAGGAAGCAACATTTGATGATGCAAGAGCTTATTTCCAGTCCTATGTTATGTCTGGTTTCCAAAGAATAAATTGATTTGAGATAAAAATAAAAACATGTTATAACGTTTCTCTTATTTTGTGGTTGTTATATCATAATTTTATATTTTCTTTTATTCTACCCAAAATATCTTGGCAAGACTGTTAGATACAGCAGTTAAGCAAATAACTACACTTTATGTCCCTGCTGTCCTTTATAAAGGAAAAATCTGTCTTTTTATCAGTTGTGAACCTGTTCTAATATGAATCCACTATTTTTAGAGTAGCACATAGGTGGCTGGTAGATTGATGGCAATGATGTTACTAGATGTCTTCTACACCTGATTACAATGTCCTCCTTGTCACTTCTGAAATCCTGATAGCCTATAATCACTGTGTTCTTCTAGACTTCAGGAGTATTCAATTATATTTCTGGTGGATGTCAAAGCTGGCTGGATACCTCCATGCAGTGAAATCATGTCTGACATATTTAACTTGGATTCAATGACAATGTTTCTATCATTTTTAACTTGGATTCACTCTGTCTAAGCTGCTAAGTTCGAATGGTACTGCACTGTGAGGTGTGAAATTATTGGCCTGGATGTCTTTTAAGATTTTTCCACAGTGTTTTATTTGCAGATACCTCTCAATATACTGTTTTCCAAGAATACTTTCCTTCTGTCACAGGCTATCAAAGTGAATTAACAATTTCTTTATAAAACCAGGTTTTCTGCATTCTGAAATGCTTATGAGGACCTAGGTTATTTCTGAGTTGAAAGAAATGTTAAACAATTAGCACTGAAACTGGGATATGATGATGGAATTGATGATAAGACTGAATAAGTGATGTTTGGAAGCCAGCTGCAATATGGCAGAAAAAGAGCTGGAGTGGAAGGAGGAAATAAAAGAAGGCAAAGTAAAGACACCAAAAGGATTTTCCTTCTGCCTGGTGCTTTAATTTGAAGTGTTTTGGAATGGGAAGTTCTAGTCTGCCCCTGAAAAGGAAATGGGATAAAAGAAACCAACTGTTTTGTTTTTATTTCTCCATCAGTCATCGTTATTTTTTGCCAGGATAATTATTTCTAGTCTAGACCAGTATTCCAGCTTTTCACTTAAAAATATCATGAATCTATAGAGACTACTTTGAGGTCTGAAATAAAGTTTTTGTTTTGTTTTATAAAAGTTCCACTCATTTTGAAATTTGAATGAATAGGGGAGGTCTTCTTGGCATATCCCAGAGAATGTGAAAATACAAAGTGAAAGAGCAGAGGGGAAAGAAGGGGACAAGGACATTTTCAAATTTTCATGAATCTAAGGACTATTCCTGTTTATATAAATGTTGAGTTTCGGCAGAGTAATTTATGTATACCCTCATTTAGCTGTCAGAGCAATGATTGCTGTGGATGTGTATTTAATCCTAAAGAATGGCTGTTTCTGATCTTGCATGCAAGAATTCATAAATGATGACTGATTGTAATAATTCATTTTTGAATATTAACATTTACAATTCCATGCGTTTGCTGATTTTTAAGCCTATTTTCAATACTCAGAATATTCAGTACATTTGTACGTTCCATGACCTTGTTTCCTGATGATTTGAGGAATGTAATTGCCATTCTTACCATGCATCTAAGTCCTAAAGAAACAACTTTGGCTATTTAAAATGTGAGTAGATAGTAATAAAAGTGATACAAAGGAAATGTCCTTGCTGTGGGACAGTGGGGGACAAAGTGAGAAATGTAATCAGTCCTAAACAAAAATATTTACAGACTTGTGAATACCCACAGATTAAACTTACATTTTGAAGATTTAAAGTAATTACTAATTGAAAAAACATTACATGCAGCTCATGAGACTAAAATATATATTTTTACTTTCCCTATAAAGCACTAAATTCTTTTTTCTAACAGTATAAAATCCTTTTAATATCAGTGATTCTTATTTGGTAGCTAAGACTATCCATTTCCTCTGTGCTGCTCAGGGGTTGGGTGTTGGCAGAGGCAGCAGTGAAGAAGTGAAGTTGGGCTTGGGAGAGGGAGGACGAAATATTTTATTCTAATATTCGCCTTTATTTCTCTCCACCCAAATCTGTTTTGCTTGGCAGTAAATTGTTTTGCCTGTGATGGTGACTGCTAAGTGATCTCTCTGTGTTTGCCTCCACCCATGAGCTCTCTCATGCTATTTTCTCCCCCTGTCCTGTTGAGGAGCTGGGGGTGAGAGAGCAGCTGGGTGGGCTTTTGGCCCTTAGCCAAGATTAACTCCCCACACGGAGTTTTTAATTTTTATTCAAAAAAGTGTGCTTTTCCTGATTTTATAAGCCTCCAAATCATCTTTGAAGGCCTCACATTAAGAAAAAGTCTGGATAGACTCACCTCAAATATTTGGATGCCTTGGTCCCTATTAAACCTTTATATACATTGAAGGGGTGATGACTGGAAAAGTAAAGAGGGAGGAAGAGATAACCAGCAATTAGTAAATCTTACTACTTGCCGAAGAAATTGATGTTTCAGCTATCAGTATACAAAAAAATGCGGTTTTCTAATGTTTTAGATTAAACGTGCTCTGTATGAAGAAACATTGCTATCTTCAAGGATGACAAAAGATAAAGTGGGTGATGTTTACAGTTTGCACTTAGTCTATCAAAAGCAGAAGATACTGAGGACTGGTATACTTGATGGGTTGAATAATAGACTACAAAGTATTTCACATCTCATTTAGATGTTTGAATGTGGCTTAGTTTATGATGAACTATTTTATAGTAGCTGGTGGCACTTATTTTACAGTTGTAAGGTGGCTATATGTTTAAAAAGAGAGAAAGAGACAGGGAGGGAAGGCTATATATAAAAATAAAGCTCTAAGACTGTGTATGTATTATAGCAAACAATATTTCTATATCTCGATATGCACTGGCTATTTTACAGTTGCAGACTGTCTTCTAGGATGTTTTGTTTTGTTCCCAGATTAACACAAAAGCAAAAATGCCCATTTTAGATCATCACAAATAATATTATTTAAAAGATCTTAGCAGAGAAACCAAAGATTGCAAAAGATCTTAGAGAAACTAACTCCTATATTTCTGTCTGTGGTCATTTGGTGGCCGGATTGAAGCCAAAAGTGGCCATTCATCATCTGTATCAAATTGTACATTTCAGTATACAGACTTCTAATATGGACTAAAATGTTTTGGGACTCTCCCCCCTTTCCCAAAAACCCCCAAACCAAAACCCAAAACAAACAAAAAACCCACCCCCACCCCAGAACTTTTAACCTATTAGTATTAGACTGTTGTCTTCACTATCGGCTCATAGTTTTTTATTTCAATAGCTGTTCATACCTTATAGAAAGAGTTTTGTTCTTCACTAAAAAGGTAAATCATGCAATTAAAGCATATTGAAAAGTTTTGTCATTTCATGGGAGGTAGTACTGATCGTATCAGGGTAAAGAATGGTGCAAATACATTACTGGATTTCCCTGATGCAGCTACAACATTTGCACCTGTTGTTCTGTGCATATGGAAATCTTTCTTTGAAAAACTGCCTCTGCCTGTTTAAAATAAATTGTTTATATAATCCTGGCAGTGCTCTGCTGTTTGATGGTCCATCAGTACATCATTTAAGTATGTGCTTAAAAACCACAGAAATAAATGGTGACTTTGCCAAGTGCTTAGCTGAATTGGAACATGGTATTGTAATAACACGTAATACATTACCAAAAAAATCAAATCTTAAAATCTTTATTAATTTTTTTTCATTTTTTATTCCTGTCAAATCACCACTAAATTCAGTAGAAGTTGCAGTTCTTTGTATACTCCAGTATTTATTCCAAAGTGTATTGAACCAATGCTCTGAATATACACAGTTACACAGGCTACTGCACTGGATTTCAATGTGACATTTCACCACTGTATTTGATATACACAGTCTAATTTTTATAGCTCTCTCTTAAGTTAACTCAATTTTACAACCATGAAAATTGCTACCTACATAGCATTAAATTTGAAAAATAACTTGCATGAAATATGATCCTTATGCATGGTACTTACCATAGTAAATATAATCTCTCTGTTACAGGCTGCTTGTCACAGTGAAATGGAACTGGGAAGTTTATAGGTAAGGACGGTACAAATATTAAGCACAAACTGTTCTTACATTCTTTTTATTTATTACAAAAAGCAAAATTGAGTCAACATAATTTCTTGTTTAGTGTGAATGTTTCTTACACAATACCAGGTATTTTCCTTGTTCATATAAATTTTGGTAGTTAAGAAGAGTTTTTTTCACACAGGAAGTCTTCAAAAAGAAATTGGTATATGTTGTCAGACCTGAGGGCCATGTGATCCCATGCCAGACTTGCACAGTTACCAGTACCAGAGCCTTTCAAAAAAGTGCAAGTTCTTCAGCATAAGCAGAATTGGATAAAGTCTTTGCCACATTACGCTCTAAATGTTAAAGGTTTCCAAACACAGTGGGCTTCTGGACCTGCAGGTTCCTCCTGTCCCGGTCTAATAGAAGTGGCTGCTGCTGCTCACATTGGCAGATCTGACCAGTAGGAAGAAGATCCAAACAAGCAAATGCACACACAACAACATAACCACCACACAGGTCAACACAGCCACAAGAGCAGTGGCTTACTGGCACCCATGAAAACACCAACAGCACTTACATAAACACGGACAACATAGACCCCAGTTCTGCAGATCAGGATGCTAATGTCTCTCTCACACACACATTCTCAGAGATTCACCCAGTAGTTGGCCCCGGTCACTTTGTTTGTCCAAGGCTCGCCCCCAGATCCCAGTCACTACAGTTGCGGGTCCCCCAGTGAACAGGCCCCTGTGGCCCATAGCCCCTTCTCCAGTTGTTGCCATCCCGGACCCTTGTCTTACTTGCCACCTGGTCTGGCTTGAAGTTTGCTGGTCACTGCATGCATACACCATGTAAACACACTGGAGAGTATGCTCACGCATCAAATAGTCAGGAATAAAGCTTACTGAGGAGATAGGGCAGCAGTCAGGTGCAAGCTTGGCCATACAAGAATAGTGACAGTTTGCTTACATTTGGGCAGCTCTTTTATCCCTGCTTTTCTCCATTTTCCCACACTTGTCCTCCAAATCACCTGCATCTCTTCCTTTTTATGCCTTTGATTCTTATTTTAAATGTCCCATAATAAATTTTATATAATCCCACATGACACATCAGCTATCCCACAATAAATCTGCTTTTCCTATGAGACTAAGGATAACCTTGTTTCCCCCTTCTTATCAGTGGGAAAGTTCAATTTGAACTTCCTCAAGACTTTGGGTGATTCCTTCAATGGCCCATCAATCAGGAACCTAAGAGTCCTGATCTCTGGTATTGTCTCTCATCTCCTGTACCTTAGGGGTTATATTCCTGGATGTTTAATTTTTTCCTTCTCCTGTGTCTCATACTAGACTCTTATGCTGAATATACAGTAACCAGATATCCTTACAAATTGGATATCATTCCAGTAAAGTGTTCTCTTATAGTAAGTGTCCAGCTTATGTCTTGATGCAAAGGCTTTAGCAGTCTTTCTCAGTTTCCTCATTAGTATTCTTAAGCTGTTGGAAAAAAGTCCCACAGTCTAATTACACATCATGTGAAGAAGTATTTTCTCCTACTGTTTTTTAAAATCTCTGATTCTTTTATTATCATTGTGGTCTTTCAGAAGAACAGACATTTATCTTCTGTAGGCCATTCATTATTTGATATGCATTCATCATAGCCCTTTCTATGAATGTTGTTTGTAAAAAAAATCTCAGTCTTTTCAAACTCTTTTCAAATGAGATTCTTTTCTTCTTTGATCTTGGTCATTCTTTCCAGGCTTCTCTTCTCCGTGTAGTTTTTTGAGGTAAGTAACCAGTAAAAACATGGACCTTCTCAGAACAGGAAACAGGAGATTTAGGTAGCATTCACCTTCATCCCCAGTTGTCTTATTTTGATGTTGGCAACCCATTCCCTTCAGCTGTGCACAGATTTTTTCTTGATCTTGCAAAGCCTGGTAGAAGCTGGAACAGGGATCTTGTATCTACCTCCCAGCACCATGCTGTAGTGCATACAATGATCCAGATGACCCCAAAGTATTGACTTATACGAAAAAACTTTGAAGCTCTGTGCTATTCATCATCTTACTTCTTATGCAGCCTAATATTTTGTTTGTCTTCTGACTGCAGTTGTAAATTAAGCAAATATTTCCCAATTACTGCAATGACTAATGGTTCCTTTCTTGAGACAGAGGTAAGCAAGCAGCTTAAGATTTTCTTCATGTATACATTGCTTTGCATTTATTTATTCTGAATATAATTTCCCCCTTCACTTCGTTTGTTTAGTTCTTTCTAACATTTTACTTAATCCTCTGGTTTGGATTAACTCAAATAATTTTGTAAACTTCAGGTTTTGCTGTTACCTTGCTTGTCACTTATTAAATGTAATAAGCACTGTGGTATTTAGAATGAAAATGTATGACTTGATAGCACCTGACATATTAATACTCTGTTTAGCTGTGCATATCAGATTTTAGGGAACAAGTGTGCCTAATAGTATAAATTTGTAACTGCATGAAATACGTGCAAAAGAATTGCAAAGCCTAATTATCATTATTGTAATGTCATTCGAATTCCTGAGTTGTCCAGTGTAGAAAGTACACAGTTTTTCAGGGTTTTGTTACTAAACAAAGTTATTAAATTTTGATGAACTGCTTTGGCCAAGAGCTTCACAATTTTGCAGACATCAGTCTTGGTTTTTTTTTTAACAGAAATCTGGATTTGCAGAGTGGTTTAGGATATAATGTATATTTCCAAATGTCATGACATGTCAGCCAACTGTAAATTAATAATCCCTGATCTAGCATAGGTCATCTGTCGTCATCTAACTATCCTTCTACCCCTTTCCTGTGCTAAAATCTTCCATGATTGTGGAACTGATGTTGATAAAATAACTTTGGAAGCTGCTCCTGATAGAAGAAGTCCTGACACTGAACTTATAGAGAATTACAATCAATAGTCAAAGATATATAAATCGAATTCATACTTTCAGTCGACTTCATTAGGGACAAGACTCAGTTTCTCTTGTTGGAAATAACCAATGCTATCCAATATCCTTCTACAATCAAATTCCATCCTACAATAGGTATTTAATATAGGTGCCTGACACATTTTCTGAGTGCATTTGTTCCTCTCCTTTAACCAGAGAGAGAGAGAGCCTCTTGCTTGGACTAACTTTGACTGACAGTAGATGAGATGAATCCTACTTTTTATCACCCGTATATATACAGGAGGAAGCCATAATTATCTAACGATTAAATATGGTATTAAAATGTCTGGTTTTAATTTAGAAAACTGCTCACAATATTTTTGCAGTGAAACACAAACAAACATGTTTGTGAAAAAGGTATGAACATTATTGAAATTAAAAGCAGCTTAGCAATAAATGACTAACTGCATTTTTCTGTTTATACTAAAGAGCAGTGACAGATGCTCTGCCATATATTCAATCTGTTTCAGTAAACTCTATTGCAGGAAACAGATGAGATTTTTTTTTTCAAATTAAAAAAAAAGAGAGAAAAATCCCTTTTTCTCAGACCTTCAAATCCTTCAAGCCACATTTTCACTTAAATACTTATTTTTTCTTCTAATGCCTTGTTTTAATGCTGAACTGTTCTATCATAGTGAGTCTGCTACAGCAGAGGGTATCCATCTGCACAAATTTTGGAAAGCAGCAGCTTTCAACCACCACAAAAGGAAAGAACTCTAATACCCTTTCTTGAGAAACAGCTTTTAAACAATGTGTACAATAGATAGATTTTTGCTTCTATGTCCTCTACTGGCACAGATAATAATCAAGTCTCTCAAAGAAAATTCAAGGACACCGTCTTTCACAGGGCACTAACGTTCAGAGACTATATAGCAGAGCTGTCCGGTAAAATACAAGCAGGGTAATGCACAGCTGTTCCTAAACCTGTCATTACTGCCCTTTTCTTTTGTTATAATGATAACACTTGATAAATTTTCCAGCAAATATCTCCAACCAAGGATCTGAGAGCAAAGTAAGAGTCTTGAAAATCTCCTGAGTTTAGTTTGGTATGTGTAAAGCTAATACTAAAAAAAAAAAAAAAATTAAAAAGCATGTTGATGGTATTTTCTTATTCTAAAATACCTTCTCAACCTTCCGGCTTCCAGATGGAAATTTCAGAGGGCAGTATGCTGCACAGACAGGAGGATAATGGCAAAGTACTCTCAGGCTGTTAATAGACATAGTTTTGTTGCGGGACAGCTCTCTTGTTCTTTCTCTTCCTGCTCGGTAACGTAAGGAACAGGGGTCTGAGTGTCCTCTCCTATTTTGCTCATCCCGCAGATCTGTCTCATTGCCCTGACTGTTGGGTTTTATGTTTGGACTCCAGAGAAGATCCGCCCTTCTCTGAAGCACTAGTCATTTGACACAACCGGAGAGTGGATTTGATGTATTACTTAATGTGATATTCTAAAGTTTATAAGCTTGATTTGCATAAAATTTTACAACAGGATAGTGC
Organism: Fulmarus glacialis; assembly: GCF_000690835.1. Taxonomy (NCBI): domain Eukaryota; kingdom Metazoa; phylum Chordata; class Aves; order Procellariiformes; family Procellariidae; genus Fulmarus; species Fulmarus glacialis. The sequence goes on along the minus strand of NW_009207260.1, from coordinate 11,966 downwards.
TGCACATTTTATTGGGTCTACCTCTGATATACACCAGTGTAAATGACTTTCAAAATCATATTCATTGGCCATATTGAGTAGAGTGTACACAGGGAAATCATGAACAGTTCTTTTTTAAGGAAAAATATAGTTCTAAATTTGAAAGTATCATCATTTCAGTGTGAGAGAGATACTTTGTACATCTGGTTAACATATATGGGAATGTAAAAATATTCTTTTTACTGTCATAAAATTCCCTAAATTTGTTGGAGTTTAACAGAAGAGAAGTTTAGTGAAGACAGTGAAAATACAATTAAATATTAAATCTAAGACTATACTCTCCAGGAAAACAACAACAACAACAACAACAACAACAAGTATCTAAATGCGTTTAGTTGAACAAATAAAATGATTGTTATGGAATGAATGATATATAAGCACACACACTTAGATAGCTTATCAAATGGTGTATAATGTACCCAGAATAAGATTTCAGTGCTTTTCACCATCAGGACCATAATGCAGATTTCAAGTTAAGTTAAATTCTGTAACAAGAATAATAAACAGTAATGATCTGTCTTAAGCTGCCTTCAGCTCACTAGTGTGATTCAATTTGCCATACAATTACATGGTCTAAAGTGAATATAATGAACATGTTTAGAGAATGAAGAGTTTCAAAATTATTCTTTCATATGGATGTACTTAGTGAGATGCTTATTAGTCAGTGTATTGCCTTGCTCTGTTTAGATACACGTCTTCTTTTAAGCATTTTATGTTCTACATTTCTACTAAGGTAACCAAGGGAAAGAAACCAGAAGGAAGAAATCAAAGCAAACAACCATAAAAAATGAAAACCTCATCTCTGCAGAAGCTAATAACTTCAGATTTCTCTGCAGTCAGCACTTAATATGATTTCTAATCTTTTGATGAGGTGCATTCCTTAGAAAAAGAGTATATGATTCTTTTGTATTTATCGTTTGTTTCCTTTATAGTTCATGCATATAGAAAAAATAATTAAAAAAAAAAAAAATCAGCACCAGCACACTTTTCCTTGCTGACACTGTGTTTGTTTAGAGAAGCAGTGGCAAAAGAGCAGAGGGATTTCATATTTTACTGACTGAGCAAAGCTGTGTGGCTTATTAGATAAATTAGGAACATGTGGGCACTGGCGACATCACAAAAATTGGGTCAGATTCCAATTGATATAAGTTGATACAGGTTTGTTGAAGAAAAGGACGTAGATTAGTCTACCTTAGCTGAATATCTGGTCTACACCTTTAAAAGAAACTAGACCATTAGTCAGTTACTGTATGTCACAGATTGAGCCTAACTGTGAAAAGACACTATTGTATTATTGTCCTTTTCATTGCTGGCAGTAGATTTCACAGAGGAGCCTATTCCATCCTTAATTAGGACATTCCATTTTTTAATAAGCTTACTAGAGAGTTGCTGAATTTTGCTGGCTTGTCTGTTGACCTGTTATCATACACTTGAGAGGCGGAAAAAGAAATCCACACTGTTTTCAGTGGGATTTTAATTTGAGTAAACACTGCATCATTGGACCTCAGAGTATGGTAAAGATGCGTAAGCTGTGGTTCCATTTGGCTACTGTAAAAGCAAGAAGACGGTATCAAAAAGCAACTTATTTGCTTTTGCAGATCTGATTCAGGGCTCGCTGAGGCCAAACGAAAGATTCTTGATGACTTTAATGTGTTTTGGATGAAACCTTACATCTGAAAATAAAGTAGACACACAATATTGAGATTGAAATGCCGCACTTACATCTGGTGATTTTAAATCCCACTTTTTATGACTGGCAATATGGTGCAGCACTTTGTCAGTTGTGACAGGGTTCCCTAGGATGGGAGCTACCTCAGCGTATGTCTGTTCACAGTCTGGCAGGATGCAGCATGTCAAGATAGAGGCCCTCAAGATTGCAAAAGAGAAATTTTATGGGGGAAACGGAAGAGTGGATGTTGTTAATTATTTGTATTTGAAAATAAAACTACTTTTAACGTAGTCTTTGGCTGTCAGACTGCACCTTCTTTAACAGTGCCTTCAAACAGCCATGTTTATGAAAGAAAGAAGACTAAGTAATCTTTCAGGTTATACTTCTGGCTCCTTGTAAAGAAGTTTACATCATGAAACATTTTTCTACTGCTTGGACTTCTGAGATGTGTGGTGGGTAACACTGCCACGTGCAAAAACACCTAGACGACTTAGGCATTTGTGTGACCTCCAGCACTATGTGAATGAAAGTTGCATACCTGTATTAATGCCACACTGCACATGACTAAGGTGATATAGTCCACAACAGGCCATTCTGATGTGGCATGATTGTTACATGAGCTTAACAAGAGCTTAGACATTTGCCAGAAATTCTATTAATACAGGAATATGAATTATTGCATGACAGGAAATAGTCCTCAAAACTTCTCTTAGGGAGAAATACTCTTCCTACACAGGGCAAAGGTAACTTCAGGCCTGGGCTGAGTGGCACCGACTGGACAGGGATTAACTGCGCTTTACAGGAACTGCTATGTTTTTTAATACCTGAATAAAAAAAATTTACACTTTCAAAATATTGTTTTCATGCAAAAAACCTCTCAAGATACAAGGAAGTTGTGTTATACTTTTAATAAACATATTAGGTCTGAATGTTTGTTCCTGCTATGGATTTTACAGACCTTGAACAACAAGCACAAATCTGTGATTTTGAATTTGTATAAATGAGTGAGAATGTTTCCTGGAAACATTTCCACTTTCCTCTCACTAACGTGATTATGTTAGATAGTATAAATATAACCTTTCCATCACTCTGTATCGCTCAGCAGTAATGGGATAAGAAGTTTCAACAGCCAGCCTTTCTGACCGTCATTATTTGTTGGTTACATACTGTCTTCTTTATTTCAGTGTCTATTTATAAAAATATTCCTCCACATTCTTTCTGAGGGGCAAGATTTTTAATTGTTTTGGCAAATATTCTCCTTACAGGTTCATTGTGGAATTCATTTAAAGTTTTGATGTGGGTTCAGGGCATTTGTTTTACTAGAAGAGTCTCAGATACTAAATCTGCTGAACACTATTTTGTGCACAGATTAAGACTAAATATTTGAACAAAAAAGTATTCCTTGCACACAAGTTTGTTGACTTTGGGATTAACTGACATTATTAGCTATTTAAAAGGCAGAAGGGTAGTTTCACAGGGCTGTCCAGGCTCCCTTCATATGCAGTTGGAAAGACAGACAAACTTCATCTGGGCAATTCATCCCAGTATAATAATACAGGGTAATCAGCCCTCTGAGTAGCCCACCTTTTCAGTGAGCAGTAGCAGGAGCCCTGATAATTAGCACAGTAGAGCAGCCTAGATTTTAGATGACTAAGTTAACTGAGATTAATCCCACCATTAGGATGTCACATTCTTATTCTGTTTTTTGATCTCCTGCTTTTTAAGGCCTGGGAATTGCATAGCCTTGGTGACATAATATTCTTTACAGAGAGACAGTTTTTCATTCTCTTCTTCTCCTGCTGCTTCCTATATTAATCAGTGATTTGAAAATCTCCATCATCTTGCAGACTCCTGTATTAATTTCTAGTTTGTGATTTTAATTATAGTTCAAATCACTCCCTAGATATAAGACTATGAGTTTTGCCTACATCCTCATTTTCTCCTGTAACTCAATTTCTGCTGATGTTTTAGTTAACATAGTACATGTCATTGCTCTAATTCTGTTTATGCTAATAGACAAATTCTACTCTCCTAACCTGCTATTTAGAATAGAATACAGTAGAGTTAATTATATTCTGTGTGTAATGTAATTCTGAACTCCATGGGATGGAAACAGCATTTGAATTTGCTATAATATCATCTTTGCTGTCTTATTACTTCTGAGATTTAAACAGATCTAGTTCAAGTGAGCTAATGTTCAGACATTTTATAAGTGAACTGTAGACATCATCTTCATATGGGCTTAGTTATGATTTAGTTTTCAGTCACAAAATGGCAATGAGATCTTATGTCACTGGAAATGTAAAAAAAAAAAAAAAATTGTAATCCCTCCAAAAATCCACAAATATCTGAGACCCAGTTTGTTACCACTACAGTCATATAGTAGCTTTGTATTTGCTTTCTTCATTTACTTCTTTTTTTTACATGATCAAGCAAACATGTTGTCAGCTCTGAGTAAATGTATGGACTCAGTGCTACTTTTTATTGCTGCTGGTTTTGATATGTTGTATTTTAGGAAGCTAGTGGCAGGAAAAAACATAATTTTCAATGAAAGATTCTATTGCATTGCTCTCAATAGTGCCTTATGACCCAGGCAAGATTATTCAAGGTCAAGTTTTTAGATGCTGCTGCAGCATTCTTAAAGAAAATTTTCAAACTTCATTTTTGACACTTTTGCCATCTTTTAAAATATGATTAGGACTATGAAAACTATTGGAAGACAGACTCTCCCATTGGATCTGTAATTCTTTCTAGATGTAATAGCAAATTTGTTCTAAAATCAGAGACCACAATTTGGCCATAAGTTTTTAAGAAAAGTATTCAATCTGTTCCCAGAGACAGGCGTTCTTTTGTTTTTATCTTGTTCTAGGCCTATAAGCTATATAGTCTTCTGCAGAGTAGCTGTGCAATAAAAATTTGGATCACACTGTCTTTGTTACAATTTCTAAGTGTTTCTGAAAACAATATTAAACTGTTTGGGAGAAGAAAGAATAAAAGAACAGGGATTCCACTGCAATAACAACAATAATAACAACAACAACAACAGAACTGAGCATTTTGTCCCCCTAGTATGGGACGGGATAGGTAGGGGTGAGTGAGATGGAATTCTTAGATTGAAATATATATGCTTCCTCATACTCACCTGATGGACTATTAAATAAACCTTACTTTGGGTTATTGGAATTGTGATTTTCATTATTGTCATGTGCTGTGTCTTTTCTCGCAATAAAATAAGAACTTTGATAGATCGTATTGTTTTCTTCTCTAAGAAATGCAGTATGTTATTGTATGTCTGGCTGTCCCACAGAGCTGTAAATTGCTTCCATTAGTTTCCCTGCTTTTTACTTTTGTTGTCTTGGCAACAAAACATAATTTGTTCTTACATGTGTATTATAGTCAAACTCTATAAGTTAAGGTTGCAAAATTTCTTTCGGTAATAAACTCCTATTTCCACCTGGACATAACTTCCTGGAGAAGTCTAACTTTAAACTATAACTTTTCTGGCTGAAGTTTATGAGAAATGCACTTTATCTTTAAAAGTTAATAGAAAATAATTTGCTTCATTTGAATCATGCACAATGGCAAAAAATATTTCCCAAGGAAAAAGAAAAGATTAATAAAGATGGGATTCTTCTTCCCTAATTTAGGCATCTAAAAGTTAGCCATATAGGTCTAATAACTTAAGGGTCCCTTTCAGTGGAGAGAAACAGACGCCTCCAGAGATCTATTCATTTCATTCCAAACCAGGATTTTAAAATAAGGGAAAGTGGGAAGCTGAATTGCCCTCTGAAGATGCCTATTTCTCTCCTTTAATTACAAGGCAAACCTTGTGAGATTACCTGACATTCAGCTGGCTAAGTTTTAAATGCCTAAACTGGGGCAGATGAAACCCATTCAAGAATTCTATTTTTACTAAGGGTAACTCAAAAGCATGTGATCTTAAAAACTTCCTCTTTTGCATATGGCTAGCCTAAACAAGGCTATTTTTGCTCCGTGAACTTGATTTCAAACAGTTAAGAAATTATTCATTAATGTACAGATTCTCTGAAGCAAGAGGAGTCACACATCCCTGGCTATATACATTATAAAGCTTCATACAAGTGTTTTACTCACAGAAGACTAAATGTCAACCATTCCATTTCAGCCCTTCTATCAAAATCATCTAGTGATTTTATAGTGCTGGATACTTTTCACATTTGATCGTGATGAATATAGAAAATGATCCAGGAGATGGAAAATGCTTAGTTGAATTCCAGGCCTCAGAGTAGTCAGTGATCTTTGAGCAGTTATTGAGTCTATCCTTCTCTGTCAAATGGATCATAATACTGAAGACATTGTACTGATTACTTTTCAAACTGTTTGCTCTTTCTTCTTCTAATTAATATCCCTTTAGGATATAAATTTTCTCCTATCTGTTTCTGTACAACACTGATTATTCTGGTCTTCTCCAAAAACTTTAATAAGAATTTCAACATTTTGTTGAAATTATTTTGTTGAATTAGAGACATTATCTTCCTAAATTTCTACTCTTTGCACATTAACAACAGCGTATGAATTGGATTGTAGACTAATAATGCATAAACTCTAGTGACAGACATCATACATCTTACTCAGGGCAAGTTATATATTTCCTGGCTAGACATACTAGAAATTTTTTATTTTTAGCTTTGGCCAAATGCCAGCCCTGGTCCTGGAGAAAAAAGTTCTGTTTGATTGCTTAGTTTTGTCTCTTTCTTTGTAGAAAAATCTGAGATCATGAGCCTGTAAACGTAGCTTTGTCCCTTTTATGTATTTTTCAATAAAAAAGCTACATTTGCTTTTATATGCAATACTCTTTGGACAGTCAAACGTGAAAACTACCCTTCTCTTGAAGACCTTGTTTACCCTTTTCTTTTTTAGGCCTTTCAAGGGCTACCCCTTTTGAGATTTCTATACAGACTTCAAACCTCTCTAGAGGTTAACACAGTGACACAATGAAATTTTCTATTTTGTTCCTTTATCTTTTTCTAATAATTTTCAAAATGCAGTGTGTTTTCAGTGCAATTACTCATTGAGCACTGAGCTGATAACTTTATAAATCTATCCACAGTGACTCCAAGCTCTCCTGTCAGAGTAGTAATAACAGCTAACTTAGCCCATGATTGTGCATCAATAATAATACTATTTTACTCATGGACTTTTACATTATAATAATTTGTCATTTTATTACCCAGACTCCCCATACCGTGACATCTCTCTGCAATCAAATTTCATTTTTACCATGCTGTATAATTATGCATAATCAGCAAACTTTTTTGCTGCTGATACTTTCTTATCAAAAGCTTTTGGAAGTCTAGTGTGTTTAACAAATTCACCATCACCCTGCAAGCCTGCTGACTAATTCAGAGAACTCTAATAAGTTTGCAAAACATAGTTTCCTTCTACAAAACCTGTGTTGATTCTTTCTCCATGTTAGCTTATTTAACTGAATATTTAATTATTCTGTTCTTTATTAGAATTTTAAACAATTAACCTATTTCTGAAATCAAACCTATTAGTCTGTAATCGTTTGACTGTCCCTGAAGCACTTTTCCAAAGTTGCTATAATTTTAGCCTTTCATTCCTCCAATTCTCCAGCTAATTTAAATGTTAGTCTATATAATGTAGTTACTAGTTAAAGAATTTTTAATTCCGAGTTCCTTTAATGCTTAGAATCAAATACTACCCAACCTTAGCAAGGAGTTACTCTTTATTTTACTTATTTGTTCTTACATTCAGCTGACACTGCAATTTGAGACATTTCTTCCAAGTCATTTCCTGTGAGGAAAGGCTCCCGCATGGGACTCTTCCTAAGTTTTTCTGTGGTGAAAAGTGATGCAAATCACTGCTTCAGATTTTCTACCATAGTCTTATTCCTTTCCTATATTAAGTATCCTTCCATTCCTATATTAAGTATCTGTTGACCCTACAAACTTTGTGGCAAGTATTTTGCTTCTATCGTGTTTGAAAACATCTTATTAATAACTTCATGCCTTTAGCAAATTGTTCTTCAAAGTCTTTTTTTTAGCTTATAAAGTTTCAGATTTAATTTGCTAGAGCTTGCATTCACCTTATCTGGACACAATACTCATTTTCTGAAAGATAACTCTTTACTTCTGTTAACATTTTATTTTTACTGTTTAACTATTGCTGTTCTCTACTGTTTCTATTCTTTAACCAGATTGATTTTATAGTTACTTTGTCCCTCTAATAAGGTGTCTTGAAGGGAACTCCAGACTATCTACAGAACTTTTATTCTTTAGCTGGTTCTTTTAGTTTACTTTTAGCAAGTTTTCTGGTTTTTCATAATTTCCCTTTTTGAAAGTGAGTATCTCTGTAGTGGTTTATTTTGTGTGTGTGTTTCACTCCTGCTGTATTTTTGAACTCGAGTGTATCACACTTAGAAAGGCTCTTTGAGATATACTTTTTGAAACAAGTCCAATGTACATCTCACAAGAACTGTTTACTCACAGGAGTAGGCTTTTTGAATAGCTCTTTCAATAAGAAGCTGAAGTCTAACAAAGTAGCTTCTGTCATCTGAAGTTTGATCTGATGTTACTTATTTGATGTTTATCCAAATCTTCCTGGAAATAACTGCAATTTCCCATCATTACTGTGTTTATTGCTATGCAGCCTTTCTGGTCTCTCTTAGTCACAGTTAGTATCCAAAAGTCTGTATGAGAGTTGTAATATCATCCTCTTTCCATTTATGTAAATCTTTTATTTTTTTTATCCTTAGCCATGTGGCTTATTACTTAATTTGCTATAGCCAAAACCTTTGTCTGGCCTGCTCTCCTGGTTTCAGCTGGGATAGAGTTAACTGTCTTCCTAGTAGCTGGTATAGTGCTGTGTTTTGGATTTAGTATGAGATACCACACTGATGTTTTAGTTGTTGCTGAGTAGTGCTTATATAGCCAAGGACTTTTCAGCTTCCCATGCTCTGCCAGGTGCACAAGAAGCTAGGAGAGAGCATAGCCAGGACAGCTAACCCAACTGACCAACATGGTATTCCATACCATATGACGTCATGCTCACTATATAAAGTAGGAGGCATGGTCTGGGAAGCAGCGATCACTGCTCGGGGACTGGCTGAGCATCTGTCAGCAGGTGGTGAGCAATTGTATTGTATATTCTATCATTGTTATTATTAGTGTTATTATTATTTTCCTTTTCGTTTCTGTTTTATTAAACTGTCTTTATCTCAATCCACAAATTTTTTTTTTTTTTTCAATTCTCTCCCTCGTCCCACTGGGATGGGGGCAGTGAGCGAGTCGCTGTGTGGTGTTTGGCTGCCTGCCGGGTTAAACAACAACAGTCCTTTTTGTGGGACTGCCTGCCGGTTAAACCACAACAGTGCCCCCAACGTGGGGCACGAACGGTGGAGATAATGACAGATCTGACCAAAGCATGTTAAGGCAAATTTGTTATAAGCATTCATTATATTTGTTTAATAGTCGCTGGTCACAATGTTGATTTATTGGCTCTCAGAGTTGTTGGGCTGGCTCTCAATGTGGGTTATGTAATACCTTTCTTGCAGTATATGTTCCCTGTTGTGCGGTTTATCACCACTCGGAGCTCGGTCAAGGTTATCATTTTGCTGCACTGTGTAACACTGTTTTATGATATGACAAAATTGTTGGTCGTGAGTGTAATCTGATGACATTGCCATCATATCTGTACTTCGGGAGCCAGCTCTCGGAAACTATTAGTAATTACATTCTTTACCTTTTCTGCTTGGATAACCAATTTATGGGGGAGACAGGGGGAGACACTTTCCCCCACTCCTTCACTTTCCCTTTCATATTTTCAGAAACTCCTTTTTCTTCTATCCTCTTCATGAAGCCATCCACAACAGTTCTTGACAATTTTGAATATCCTTGGGATGTTCAAACAAGCATGTTCCTATCGCTATTTCTCCTGAATATGGTTCAGATCTTGTTCAGGGTTAAACAACTATTTAGGAATACTGTTCAGAGATCAACCCCCATGACAGGCACTGCAGTTACTCCAACCCCAGTGACAGGCACTGCAGCTATACTCAAACCCCAGTGACAGTCCCGACGGCTGAACCAGAGGACCAACCTGTGCCAGTATCAGTCACCCCTATACAAAAGAAGAAAATCAGCTCATTTAGTAAGGGATGAAGATGAACAAGGGCCATCACGAGAACAGGAGGAAGATGAGGCAGAAGCCATAAATGACACGGTAACCACCTGATCCCTATCCCTGAGTGAGCTGCGAGATATGCAAAAAATTTTCAAGTCGTCGCCCATGTGAGTACATATTGTCACCTGGTTGCTCCGATGCTGGGATAATGGGGCCAGTAGCCTGGAATTAGAGGGTAGGGAAGCCTAGCAGCTAGGATCCCTTTCTAGGGAAGAGGACATTGACAAAGTGATTGGAAAAGTGGCACAAACTCTCAGCCTCTGGAGGTGACTCCTGTCAGGTGTGAAGGAAAGGTATCCCTTCAAGGAAGATGTTATATGTCACCCCGGCAAGTGGACCACCATGGAGAGAGGTATCCAGTACCTGAGAGAATTAGCCATGCTAGAGGTGATTTATGATGACCTGAACAACGAGCAATTACCCAAAGATCCCTATGAAGTCAAGTGCAGTAGACCCATGTGGCAGAATTTTGTATGGAGCACACCATCATTGTATGCCAACTCATTGGCAGTAATGACCTGGAAAGATGGAGAGGAACAAATGGTAGATGAATTGGCTAGCAGTGATAGATGAATTGGCTAGCCAAGTCCGGCAATACGAAGAAAGTTTCTCTTCCTCCCTATAGGCCTGCAACTCGGCTCTGGAGAAACTGCTGGACATGATAGCCGAGAAACTGTCCCAGGAGTTCTAGCGATTCAAAGAGGATATGTCCTACTCCCAGCTATATGAACCAGTATCTCAGCCGTTAGGAGTAAGCATCCCTCTGCTCAAGAGAGAAGATATAGTGGATACACACCATGGGGCACCCTGTGGTTTTACCTGCAAGACCACGGAGAGGATATGAAGAAGTGGGATGGAAAATCTACCTCAACCCTAAAGGCATGGTACTCATGGGTACATGAGTTGCAAGGAAAAACAATCACAAAGTGGGGTTCTTCCAGAAAAACTGCTGCTCCAGTTTCCAGTGAGCAGTCCCTGTGTTTCAGCTTGTGCCCACTGCCTCTTGTCCTATCATTGGGCACCAACAAGAGGATACTGGCTCCGTCTTCTTTATGTCATGCCCATCAGGTATTTATGTACACTGATCAGATCCCCTACAGCCCTCTCTTCTCCAGGCCGAACAGCTCCAGCTCTCAGTCTCTGCTTGCATGTCAGTTGCATCAGTCCCTTCATCAGCTTCATGGCCTTCTGCTGGACCCTTGAATTTATCCATGTCTCTCATGTACTGGGAAGCTGAGACCTGAACCCACCACTCCAGATGTGTCTCACCAGTGCTGAGTAGAGTGAAAAGGTCACCTCCCTCAACCTGCTGGCAATGCTTTTCCCCTAATGGAACTACAGATGCTTTTGGCCTACTTTGCTGTGGGGGCATATCACTGGCTCATGTTCAACTTGTTGTCCAACCAGACCCCCCAGGTCCTTTTCTGCAAAACTGGTTTTCATCTGCTTGGCCCCTCATCGTGTACTGGTGCATGGCCTTACTCCTCTCCAGGGTCATAGCTTGGCATTTCCCTTTGCTGAACTCGATATCCTCCTGCTAGGAAATGGTTTCCCCCAATGGCAGTATTTGCTAATGACCTGGAACTGGGCCTACTTAGGATGTCTGTGTACTTTCTCTGTGGTTAATAATGTCACATTTAATTTATGTCACTTATAAGAATAAAAAAAATAAAAGGAAGAAAAAAGACAACAACGTGGTTTTGACCTATTCGTCTGTGGTAGGTATATTGCACATCACTATGCCTGCCTCTTTATTTCTAAATTTATCTTTGTCTTTCTATACCTGTGCTGCTCAGATATGTCCTACCTTGGCTATGATATTATAGAATGAATAGTTTGAGTAAGCTAAATGTTTCTCATTCTGATATTCTTAACATTTCCAATCATCCTAGTTGAACCGATACCATGTGTTAGCATATGTTGGCAGCTGGTGCTGTCCAGTGTCTTATGATTCCTTCTAGTCACTTTTGCTTAAAGTAAAGACGTGAGTAACAGTGAATTCTTCCATAAAAATCACATTTTTTCTCTGACAAGCAAAATCTATAGATTTCCTTAAGTCCCCCACCCCCCACCC